>NW_021680525.1:63010-86516 GCF_001412515.2 Diachasma alloeum | reverse complement strand
TTTGTAGTGCAAAGTTTAAAGTCTGAAGTTGAAGTATTTTGAATAAAAGTGTTTGTGTGCTCTCTTAAGCACTTGTGTTGAATTTATTTCACAATTCAACCCTTCCAACCAAATATTCTGGGATTAAACAATTAGATTTCGATGGAGTGCTCATCAGAGCTGTGGCGGCTAACGAATCTACAGTCAAAATTGGCGCTCTAAATTCCATTGGCGCTACTGTCCTCCTAGTTACTTTGGTAGGACATAACATGCCACTTTTTCGCATGGATTAATATTTTTATTCATTTATTAAAAAAAAAAAAAACAATCCGAAAACCATTCAATGCGTGGAACAGATACAAATAAATTAGATTAGCTCCAAAAATAATTTTTAACCGGAGATACTCCCTAATATTGCCTGAATTTTGAATCCGAATGGGAAAAATTTTTTTGTTCAGCGATTGGTGTTCTGCAAGAAAACAATAGAAACCCGTTCGCCTCACCTCCTATATTTCCTCCTCGCCCAATTATCCTTAAGAGTTTGGATTTGAAATGCCGTCTATGAATTGTTATTCATAATGAGGATCCTTGATGATTTTTTTTCGCGTTGATAGATTTCTTGTTATAATTGCGTAGTTATTTATGGAAATACAACATCGAAGGGGATTCCATCTTTGAGAAATTACGTATGGTGTTTATGTGTACGAACTTTTGCTATATGGTTGTTCTTTAAGAGGCGGTTCACCCCGGGACAAACAAGTGGACAATGGCATTTTTTAAATAAATGAATATAGTAATTGTTACTGATAAATTAGAAATTTGCTTCCGAATGAATTTTCTTTTTTGAATCTCTTATTTCAATATTCTCTTCTCTATTTTTTCATGTTATAGTATTATTATCAATTGAAATGTCATCAAAATTTTGCGTATTATTTCGGGCTGTCAAAAAATTCTACTTTCAGACCCTCTCAAGACTCGAATTCGGTTCTGTCTGGGTTTAATTAAGGTTCAATCAAGGTTTAATTAGCCTATAGCCGGGACTTAATCAGGGTTTATTCTGAATTCACCCAGAGTTTAACCCAGCTTCTATCAGAAATTAGTCCTGAGCATGAATCAATATGAATAAGTATTTAACATAATAGACTAGTACCTGAGTTTAATAAAGATGGAGATTTTGATATAAAAGCTCATGACGGTACTTGATAAGCAATGATGCTGTTCTCACCATTTTTCAATTTGATTACGAAGGCATTAAAATATACTTTTCAAACCCTGATTTAATTGCTATTACTGATGATTCTTTTAGTGATCACAAAAAAATCGATTTTCTCTTTCAAATTGAATAAATAATGTGCTGTAACTCAACAACGAATTGTGCGACCCCCATCATATTTTGATAGAATCAAGAGGGTATTGTTATAAATTTTTTAAGCCATGACTAATTTCATTTTGATAACAATTTTTTGAGTGATTACTGAAAAATCAATTTTTGGAAAAATATTTTTTTTGAATATATATGAAATAAAATTTTAATTGGTGTCAATGAATGAAGCTCATTAAAGTCTGTATTCATGAAAAATTCAATTCAAATTCAATTGATCCCTTATATGAAAAGTTCAAGAACAATAAAATGATGGAAAAAGATCGCATACATACAGACACCATCTAAAAATCGCGTATTCGGACTTTTTAGACTGTATTTAGTTACCCTGACACAAAAAAATGGAAACTTAAATTAAACTTTAAATTACAAAGCTTCTATTCGGAAGCAAAACGATTATTTTTAAATCTATTCGTATATCAGAATATCTATCAATATCTCGAGAAGAAAAAATCTCTTGTTCAACTATTGTTTAAACTTCATTTATTAGTGCTAACTCTATGTTTACTGCTGCTCCTATGCATCTAGTCTTTTATTACTCTACAGTTAAGAGGGTTCCTTTCGGCAATTCCAATTTCGCTAGTTAACTTCTGCCGTAAAATTTGGATTGGTACAGTTTCCATTCATTTTCGCTTTTTTTGTGGAAATTCATTCATTAATTACTTTTAATACAAAATCGTTAAGAAAGAAGTTGACCCATTGAAAGTGATGACTTTGTGGCTGATAAATGACTTGAAACTTCGAAATACATCTCCTTAATTAACTATTTAAAAAATTGATACATAGGAGAAATTTTTAAACTTGAATTTTCAGTTACAAAAAAATTAAAAACTCTCATTTTGAGCAATCGGAGACAAGTTTGGCCTACACAATCGGATTCCTGGGGAAAATGATGCAAAAAAAGTACTTTCAAAAATTTTTCCTCGAAATTAAATTTTTTTTTTCCCGGGGTGAACCTCCCCTTAAAGTAACCATCTTTTCGACGAGCTGCGTATAGATTAGCTGTTTATAGATTTGTTCATTTTCAATTATTAAATTTAGCTACGAAATTGAGCAAAAAAAAATTGAAAAAAATCATCTAATTAGTAACATTCAATTATATTTTGCAAAATATGAATATCGTTTTAAACGTTGCCTCCGCATAATCAAATGATAGAACTTGCTTAGAAAACGGTCGATCCTTTTCCATGAGGTGTTGAAATTTTTTTTATACAAAATAGAAAGAAATGCAGATTTTAACCTTTAATAATACTGAAAATATTTATTTTTATGTACGTTGCTAGGTTAATCTTGATTTTTCAATATTTGCTTCTTTAAAAAAAAAAAGATCATCAAATTGAAGAAACAATTATGATTCCGAAATTAATCGAGTTTTTGGGGCAATTCTTTGCTATTTTCAATCATCTTTGAATACCTTACGTGGGGTGTAGGGAATACCCCAGACGATTTTCAAATAATTTGTTAGTCCTTAAGCATTGATACAAAATGAGGATTATTGGACGAATATTATTCGTCACGCCTTCAACAATCAAATTCCATTTTCTTTTCTTTTTATCATGTTTATTTTCTGCAAGAAAAATGCCATCGAAAAACGTGGGTAAGTAACTAACTGGGTGGGTAACCAAGGGACGATTTAATTTTCGCAATATTCAACGACTGATTATTAAGTACATTGCGAATGTTTACACAAAATCACAAATATTGAAAAAATTATCGATTTATCTTCTTCTCCATCATGAAGAAAAATATTTCGAATATTAGAATATTTAGCTGCAAAAGTCGGGTTTTTCAAAACTACCAGTCAATTGCGAAGAGTTGATGAGAAAGTGTGAACGTGCTCGATATTAAATCGTACTGTTTACTTTTCACATCTGAATTTCAACCGATAAAAACGCATTATTCGACGATACTCTTTTGTTATCAAATTTTTTTGGAAATTGCGCATTAGCTTCTGGAAATTGCATCTGATAATTGCATAGTAGCTCTTCATTTATTTTTAACAAATTGGATGTTTTGCTGGAAGAAGCCCTCGAATATTGCGCTCCGCTTGGCCAAAATCCAGTCCCGGAAAATGCTCCGCCGAATACCTCTCGACATTCAAAATTAATCGCAATATTTCCTTCAGGCTTCCCTGCAAACAAACGAAAGTGTCAAGTTTTGCAGAAAAATCCCTCGTGCTGCGCACTCGGTATTTTTAGCCTGCAAAACTTAACACTTTCATTTGTTTGCAACGAAGCTATCGGAAAATATTCCGATAATTTTGAAGGTCTCGGGGTATTATAATTGACAATTTCCTCAATTCTGATTTTGACCAATCAAGGTGCAGTATTCGGAGTCACGTGACGCTTTTCACACTGATAATTTCCCCGACTGCAGGGAAATTATCAGACTGATAATTTCCCTGTAGCCTGTCAATTGTTTTCTACGAATTTGACAGATATTCCTCACATTTTGGTGAGATGTGTCCCGTAACCCCGAACTCTGCACCCTGATCGGCCAAAATCAGAATTGAAGAAATTGTCCTCCGAATACCCTTCGACCTTCAAAATTCATCGGATATTTCCCTGAAGTTTTCCTGCATATCAACGATCGGGATCAGATTTGCAGTAAAATCCCGAGCGCTACGCGCTCGGGATTTTAATCTGCAAAACTGATCCCTCTCGTTGCTATGCAACAAAACATTCGGGAAATATCCGATAATTTTGAAAGTCTTGGGGTATTATAGCTGATAATTTTTTGGTTATTTCCATACATGTGTGACAAAATTTCATAGAAAAACCTAGCGAATTTGGTAGATAATTCTATTAGATTTCCATTGAACTTTCTATTAGGTTTTGGCCGATTCCATTGAAATGTTCAATAGAAAATATTCCATACAAAAAGTCTATAAAATTCGATTTTTCTACACAACTTATTCTATTGAGATATTTTCAGTTATAATACCCCGAGAGCTTCAAAATGATCGGGTATTTCCCGATAACTTCGTTGCATACAAACGAATATGTCAAGTTTCACAGGTTAAAAAAATCCCGAGCGCTGGCGCGAGGGATTTTTCCTGTGAAACTTGACGCATTCGTTTGTATGCAGGGAAGTTTGAGGGAAATGATCCGATTCATTTTGAAGGTCGAGGGGTATTCGGCGGAGTATTTCCCCCATCACCATTTCGATAACTAAAATTGTGGTATTCGGCGTTATCGTGGTAAATTCGACAATTTTTTGTTATTCTGCTTGGCAACGGGAAAATTACCGAACAATGGGGTATTATCAGTAGTAATACCACGAGACCTGCAAAATTATCGGATATTTCCCGATTGTTTTGTTGCGTAGCAACGAGAGGGAGAAGTTTTGCAGATTAAAATCACGAGCGCGCAGCGCGAGGGATTTTTGTGCAAAACTTATCCCGATCATTGACACGCAAGAAAACATGAGGGAAATGTTCGATTAATTTTGGAGGTCGAGTGGTATTCGATGGATTATTTTTGGTAATCGGATCCTTCCCAAACCGACTCATTTTGACTTTCTTGATGACTTTCTTTCACTCCACAGGAAAATATTTGAGTTATTTGGTTAGAGAAACAATTGCAAAGCTAGAGGGAAATTATCAAAAGCTACAGGGGAATTATCAAAAGCTAGGGGGAAATAACCGCTGTAATTTTAATTCGGAAGTACTCCATGTTATTGAAT
Organism: Diachasma alloeum; assembly: GCF_001412515.2. Taxonomy (NCBI): domain Eukaryota; kingdom Metazoa; phylum Arthropoda; class Insecta; order Hymenoptera; family Braconidae; genus Diachasma; species Diachasma alloeum. The sequence goes on along the minus strand of NW_021680525.1, from coordinate 81,472 downwards.
ACTGAACTCTGATTGGCCCAGGGAAGGCCAGATCCGATTACCAAAAATAATCAGCTATAATACTCCAAGACCTTCAAAATTATCGCATATTTCCCGAATGTTTTGTTGCATAGCAACGAGAGGGTGAAGTTTTGCAGACTAAAAGCCCGAGCGCGTAGCGCGAGGGATTTTTGTGCAAAACTTATCCCGATCGTTGATACGCAGAAAAACATGAGGGAAATGTTCGATTAATTTTGGAGGTCGAGTTGTATTCGACGGATTATTTTTGGTAATCGGATCCTTCCCAAACCGATTCATTTTGACTTTCTTCATGACTTTCTTTCACTCCACAGGATAATATTTGACAGTTATTTGGTTAGAGAAACAATTGCAGAGCTAGAGGGAAATTATCAAAAGCTAGGGGGAAATAACCGCAAGTAATACCACGAGAGCTTCAAAATTATCGAGCAATTCCCGATAGGTTCGTTACAAACAAACGAAGGAGTCAAGTTTTGCAGGTTAAAAAATCACGAGTGCGAAGCACGAGTGATTTTTCCTGAAAAATTTGACGACTTCGTTTGTGTGCAGGAAACCTCGAGGGAATTACTCGATTAATTTTGAAGTNATTATCGGATATTTCCCGATTGTTTTGTTGCGTAGCAACGAGAGGGAGAAGTTTTGCAGATTAAAATCACGAGCGCGCAGCGCGAGGGATTTTTGTGCAAAACTTATCCCGATCATTGACACGCAAGAAAACATGAGGGAAATGTTCGATTAATTTTGGAGGTCGAGTGGTATTCGATGGATTATTTTTGGTAATCGGATCCTTCCCAAACCGACTCATTTTGACTTTCTTGATGACTTTCTTTCACTCCACAGGAAAATATTTGAGTTATTTGGTTAGAGAAACAATTGCAAAGCTAGAGGGAAATTATCAAAAGCTACAGGGGAATTATCAAAAGCTAGGGGGAAATAACCGCTGTAATTTTAATTCGGAAGTACTCCATGTTATTGAATACTGAACTCTGATTGGCCCAGGGAAGGCCAGATCCGATTACCAAAAATAATCAGCTATAATACTCCAAGACCTTCAAAATTATCGCATATTTCCCGAATGTTTTGTTGCATAGCAACGAGAGGGTGAAGTTTTGCAGACTAAAAGCCCGAGCGCGTAGCGCGAGGGATTTTTGTGCAAAACTTATCCCGATCGTTGATACGCAGAAAAACATGAGGGAAATGTTCGATTAATTTTGGAGGTCGAGTTCTATTCGACGGATTATTTTTGGTAATCGGATCCTTCCCAAACCGATTCATTTTGACTTTCTTCATGACTTTCTTTCACTCCACAGGATAATATTTGACAGTTATTTGGTTAGAGAAACAATTGCAGAGCTAGAGGGAAATTATCAAAAGCTAGGGGGAAATAACCGCAAGTAATACCACGAGAGCTTCAAAATTATCGAGCAATTCCCGATAGGTTCGTTACAAACAAACGAAGGAGTCAAGTTTTGCAGGTTAAAAAATCACGAGTGCGAAGCACGAGTGATTTTTCCTGAAAAATTTGACGACTTCGTTTGTGTGCAGGAAACCTCGAGGGAATTACTCGATTAATTTTGAAGTTCGAGTAGTATTCGGGAGGGAATTTTCCCATCCAAATGTCGGCCAAAAGAATTGCACTATGAGACAAAATCCATCTGACAGTTCCAACCAGGGGTTCACTCGACCACGCAATCTTTTGTTTTCCACAAATATAGTCAACATGAAAAATTACCAGTTGAATTATCAAAAATTATCAGCTGAATACCGTGTTATATGAAATAACAGTCGAATAGTGCAATTCTATTGGCTGACATTTGGAGGAGGAAAATTCCCTCTGTAATTTTAATTGGGAAGTACTTCATGTTATTAAATACTGAACTCTGATTGGCCCAGGGAAGGCCAGATCCGATTACCAAAAATAATCCATAGAATTTCCTCAGCTCAAAAACCTACTTATATCCAGTGAGAAAAGTTCTCAAGTCAAAATCCGCCGGTTTCTCAAACCTGATTGAGAACTTTCGCGTTCTTTGTCAAAGAACACTGTTTCCTCAGTAATTGAGTCAAGGGGACATCAGGTGATGTACTTTGAATAGCAAAGAATTTATAAAAATAAGTAGATTCATTTCTAACAGGAAAAATAATCAATGCAAGAGCAAGAATATTCTTAATTTCAGAACACGGATGGTCTTGATTTAAAAACTATTCGTGTATTAAGAACCCTGGCGGATCGATCGATGGCTACTCGATGGGGACTCGATAGGAGATCGACTAGTGCAGTCGGTCGATGGTCGGTCGATCGTTGGTTGATCACTGGATAGATGGTTAGTCGATGGATGGTCGATCATTGGTTGATTGCTGGTCGATTGTTAGTCAATGATTAGTCGATTAACGGTCGATGGTCAATTGTTGGTCGATTGCTAGTCGATCATTGGTCGATCGTTATTTGATCGATAATCAACCAATCGAACCGCCATCAACTAGCACTCGACTGAGTGCTCAGCTCGACCCTCATATCGAGTGATCCATTAGGAAACTCAAAATGTTCCTAAGTTTAAGTGCAATTGTGTTAGATTGAAGTAAAAATCACTGAAAATTAAAACTTGCGTCTCATTGTTATAGAAAAGATTCTTAAAATAAGTGGCAATTTGACATATTTCTCGCATTTTTTACTCGCTAAATTTCAATACTATAGAAGTATGAAATTCACGGATTTTTACTGGAAACAAAATTTTTTTCTGCGGAATGCACTTCTTGCTTCAATATTAGTCGCAAATATTCCTCAATTAATTTTTCTATATATCAACGAGGGGAATGAGTTTTGCAATAAAATTCTCTCTCTCGTTGCTACGCGACAAAATTTTCGATAATTTTGGAGAACCTTGGCTGATCGATGGTAACTCGATGGCAACTCAATAGGGAGATTGACTTGTTCATTCGGTTAATAGCCGGTCGATCGTCAGACGATGATTGGTCAACAGTTGGTTGATTAATGGTCGATAATTAGTCGATTGCTTATTGATCTTTAGTCACACGCATGAAATAGTTGAATAGAAAAACATAGAGAATTCGCTAGACAAGTCTATGGAATTTCTACTGGACTTTCTATCAGTTTTTGGCCGATTCTATTGAAATGTTCAATAAAAAATATTCTTTAGAAAAAGTTGAAAGAATTCGATTTTTTTATACAATTTATTCTATTGAGATATTTTCTATAGAATTTCGTCGGCTCAAATTTTCTAAGTTTTTTTGTTTGATTTTCTTGATGAGACGAAAAGAAAAATAGGATTAAAAAAAACTTGGAAAATTTGAGCCGTGCAAATTTTATAGAAAATATCAGACGAGAATAAGTTATATAGAAAAATCGAATTCTATTGACTTTTTCTGTTGAATATTTTCTATTGAACATTTCAATAGAAATCTAATAGAATTTTCTAATGAATTTGCTAGGTTTTTCTATTAAATTTTTTCGTGCGTGCATCATCGTCATAGATCAACCCGTAATCGACTAACACTCGATTCATAGAACAATTCAACCCCCATATCGATTATGGCTGAATATTGTCCTCAAGGTTCCCTGCAAACAAACGAGCTCATCAAGTTCTTCCGAAAAATGTTGACACGTGCATTTATTTGCAGCAAACCTGTCAGCAAACATCCAATAGTGTTGAAACTCTCATAATAAGTGAAAAATCCACTCTCTGCACAGACAGAGTTTCTCATATTGCAAATACAATCCCATCCTTCGATTATCCCCAACAAATATAAAAATGAAATATGTTGTATATATGTTGTGTATATTCGCATGACTCATCATAAAAACCGATACGTTATGATTAGCTGGTAATTTCCATTGTCCCGACATGCGTTTTACGTATTGCCCTTCCCAAAGACTAAAAGAAATTCCCCCCGAGTAATTACACTGACCTACATCACCCCCGATATATATGATTATCAGAAAGAATCGGTGACATAATGTATTTTTTCCCTTGCAGTGTGCACTATCCGTTCATCTCATATAATAGTGCTCCTTCTTTCTATTCATCATGCATCACCACCGCCCTCACCCCCACTGATCACAGCCGACCGCCGCGTGTTGAGGGAGGGGGGAAGGCGATGGGGAGAAGCTTTACCTCACTGACTTTCCGTTGAATAAAATACCTCTCCGCGCAAGCTCTGTGTCCCCTTATTGATCCACTTCACCATTTGCTATATGTTGAACGTGGAAGAGACTTGGTGCACGATTGCACGCCGTAAATAACGCCCCGATTCTTTCTCTCCACTCAAGAAGCAAAAAAATAATTAAATTATAGAATTGAGGAAAAACTAGTTTTCGGGTAGTTCAAATAAACCTTTTTGCGAATAGCAGCAAATTTTTGGGAAAGCTCGTAAGTGTTGGAAAATGGTCGGTGGTGTATTGGAGGATGGACCACTGATTACCCCCGTTGAATCAGGTGAGCCGACTCATAATTTCGTCTCTTAGTCATGTGCCGGCTGGTTGAAAATTTTCGATACCCCTCGAATGTATCTATTATCGCGAAATGATCAAAATGTCCCAAATCACTAGACCATCTTATAATAGTTCTCCAATATTGCGCAAGAATTGTTTATGAAATATTAATCATAAAAAACGGATTCAGTCGATAAAGAATAAAGACAAATCTTTTGTTCTGATTGATTTCATTATTTTTCGGCCCTGTTGATGATTTGATCAAGTATGAGACGGTTAATTTGCTCATGGTAATATTTATGTTGAATCAGTATCGAAGAATACTCTGGTCGGGCTATGTGTGGCCCTGGCAGCATTGGCATGCGCCGCCGCAATGACCTGGTGGTATTGCCGACGGCGCCGAGAACACATGAAATTGAGCATAGACAAGTCTCTGGCATTCAGACCACCTCATCGTAAACCAACAGCGGTAAAGAGTCCTGGTAGTACAACGCATTATTTGAAGAAGAGTCCAAGTCCCACGGGTCCAGCTAAATCACCACCAGGTTCAGGTGGTCAGACACCATCACCAACTGGCTCTCAGCATTCACCGCACTCCAATAATCCATCGTCAAATCCTAGAACTCCATCGGGATTGTCACCACTGCAGACACCCTCGGGTGAAGTCACCATTAGCATTGAAAATGAAAAAGATAAAGCGGAATTAGAATCGAGTGAGAAAGTTGAGCGTGGACTTCTTAACGGAGATGGACACAGAGATGGCCTCGGTCAATTGGTATTCAAACTCCGTTACCAAGCGGATCAGAATGCTCTGGTTGTCACTGTCGTTAAGTGTAAGGGACTTCCGGAGAGGGGAATGCAAAATTCTACAAGTGATCCTTATGTCAAACTACAGTTGCTGCCTGATAAGCAAGACAGGGTGAAGACGAGGGTTCTTAGGAATACTCGTGATCCAGTTTATGATGAGGATTTTACATTCTTTGGAATTTCCAAAACTCAATTACAGGTGAGAATTACATCAATGGATATACCAAAAACTTCATTGGAAAATCTAGTGCATTCGCTGAAAAATTCTAAGGGATTAGAAATATGCGATAGGAAACATTTTATAGGAAAAAATTACAGAATTCCATTTTCCAAATAGATGATACACTAATAGTATTTCCAATAGTTCAATATCAATCGAATCGAATTTTCTAGCGAATGCGCTAGCTTTTTCTATGAAATTTTACGGCGCGTAGGGCGAAGGGGCACGACGTAGGTGAAGAATATGCATATTACTTTATAAATGTCTCAGACAGTAATAAGTTGTTAGATGGATAAGATTTCAGTGGATTTTATGGATTACAATGATGACATTCCGACAGTTTCCGTTCAATCTACGCAGAGAGAAATATTCAGTAAAAATTGCGGAACAATTCACGTAATCCGCAATGGGGAATCGTTTTCCGGCAATTTTTATATAATAGGAATGGCAGAGAAGAGATCTGAAACGTTCAGTGAATTTTCAGGTTCATCACCGAACAAAGTACGAAATTGTCCCGTAATTTTTCCCGAAGAAGTAAAACCTTACAGAAACTTGCCGACTTATTGTGCCTCAAAAATCAAAAATTCTTGAACGTTCAACAATTTTTATGAAGCTGGTGAGTTATTTCTACGATTCGTTTCGTAAAATTTATCAATCGTTGGGGAAAACGATTGAGAATCACAGAACGACTTCCCGAGTGGAAATTTTGGTCAGGTCTTGATTAAGTTTGGATCAGGTTAGACCTGACCACTGATCAGGTATTGATCAAGTTGACGGATCCGGTCCTGATCAGACATGTTACGCCTCTGACCAATCCGGATTTGATCAGGACGAATGGATCCGAACTTGATCAAGTCAACTGTATGAAAACCGGATGACTCCTCTGTCAGTATCAATAACAATTGTCAATGATAATTAATTCAAAACAAAAGATAATTCAATTCTTTTACCATAGGCCGCCTCTCTTAATGAATCTCTATTGTTACCTTTGAAAAATCTTATTATTTTTTCACCGATGCTGGGGATCGAACCGGGGACCCTATGATTGCTAATCCTATGCCCTAACCACTACGCTATCGTGCGATTACTATTGAATAAACTGTGCATTGCCTATATGATTTGTATCGGGGTATTCGTTGAATTTACGATTATTCCTAATCTCGCGGATGTGCGTGTGTATTCTCAGAGATAAAATATGTTCAATTAAATTTTTATTTATTTAATTAATGTATTATAATAATGATAATAACAATAACTCTAATAACTAAATAGACATTTGGTGATTTTTTTTCTCAAGATCATTTGCGTGTCAGTTTGATACTCCTCTAATACGTATTTACGGCATCATCATCCCATTTGAGAAGGGCTGGCTGCTAATTAAATTAAATTTAATTCAATTAAATTCATTAAATTAAATTAATTTAATTAATTTAATTTAATGAATTTAATTTAATGTATTTTAATTATAGTATGATGATCCTTTTTAAAGATTGAAAATGATTATTGATAATGGTTGATAAAACTTAATTTGAATAGTATAATAATAGTTAATTGAATTATTCGAAAAACTTATTAAAATTAATGTCAANACGAATGGATCCGAACTTGATCAAGTCAACTGTATGAAAACCGGATGACTCCTCTGTCAGTATCAATAACAATTGTCAATGATAATTAATTCAAAACAAAAGATAATTCAATTCTTTTACCATAGGCCGCCTCTCTTAATGAATCTCTATTGTTACCTTTGAAAAATCTTATTATTTTTTCACCGATGCTGGGGATCGAACCGGGGACCCTATGATTGCTAATCCTATGCCCTAACCACTACGCTATCGTGCGATTACTATTGAATAAACTGTGCATTGCCTATATGATTTGTATCGGGGTATTCGTTGAATTTACGATTATTCCTAATCTCGCGGATGTGCGTGTGTATTCTCAGAGATAAAATATGTTCAATTAAATTTTTATTTATTTAATTAATGTATTATAATAATGATAATAACAATAACTCTAATAACTAAATAGACATTTGGTGATTTTTTTTCTCAAGATCATTTGCGTGTCAGTTTGATACTCCTCTAATACGTATTTACGGCATCATCATCCCATTTGAGAAGGGCTGGCTGCTAATTAAATTAAATTTAATTCAATTAAATTCATTAAATTAAATTAATTTAATTAATTTAATTTAATGAATTTAATTTAATGTATTTTAATTATAGTATGATGATCCTTTTTAAAGATTGAAAATGATTATTGATAATGGTTGATAAAACTTAATTTGAATAGTATAATAATAGTTAATTGAATTATTCGAAAAACTTATTAAAATTAATGTCAAGTGGACCGGATCTGAATCTGATCATTTTCCCTTCAATTGACCCCGTTCAAATGGCGATCAAAGACATCAAATCCAAATTTGATCAAATTGGANATCAAGTCAACTGTATGAAAACCGGATGACTCCTCTGTCAGTATCAATAACAATTGTCAATGATAATTAATTCAAAACAAAAGATAATTCAATTCTTTTACCATAGGCCGCCTCTCTTAATGAATCTCTATTGTTACCTTTGAAAAATCTTATTATTTTTTCACCGATGCTGGGGATCGAACCGGGGACCCTATGATTGCTAATCCTATGCCCTAACCACTACGCTATCGTGCGATTACTATTGAATAAACTGTGCATTGCCTATATGATTTGTATCGGGGTATTCGTTGAATTTACGATTATTCCTAATCTCGCGGATGTGCGTGTGTATTCTCAGAGATAAAATATGTTCAATTAAATTTTTATTTATTTAATTAATGTATTATAATAATGATAATAACAATAACTCTAATAACTAAATAGACATTTGGTGATTTTTTTTCTCAAGATCATTTGCGTGTCAGTTTGATACTCCTCTAATACGTATTTACGGCATCATCATCCCATTTGAGAAGGGCTGGCTGCTAATTAAATTAAATTTAATTCAATTAAATTCATTAAATTAAATTAATTTAATTAATTTAATTTAATGAATTTAATTTAATGTATTTTAATTATAGTATGATGATCCTTTTTAAAGATTGAAAATGATTATTGATAATGGTTGATAAAACTTAATTTGAATAGTATAATAATAGTTAATTGAATTATTCGAAAAACTTATTAAAATTAATGTCAAGTGGACCGGATCTGAATCTGATCATTTTCCCTTCAATTGACCCCGTTCAAATGGCGATCAAAGACATCAAATCCAAATTTGATCAAATTGGAGTCAGGCAGTCGACCTCAGGGTGAGATCGTGCCTACCTGATCAGAACTTGAACTGAATCATCCTCCAATTTTTCGGATCCGATCTACTGGATCAAAACTTGGTCAGGTTCTCATCAGACATCATCTGATCATGTCTACCTGATCAGAACTTGATCTGAATCCGCCTGTAGTTTTTCGGATCAGATCTGCTGGATCAGAACTTGGTCAGGTTCTCATCAGGAATTACCGGATCAGTCGAACCTTGCAAAAACCTGATCAAGTTCTGATCGTGCTTCAGGTGGGCCTGAATTAATTTCCACTCGGGTTGTTGTCCCCACAGCGGCGAGTCATCAGACGGATGGTCAATTTTTACGGAACAAATTGTAGAATTTACGTGGCGATTCGCACAATTTCAGTTCCGACTCACACTTTTTATTGAATGTTACTTCGCTCGCGGATTACGTTTCGAAACATAATTTTTACGTTTTTTTTTCTGATAATTTTTATTGAATTTTTCTCTCCGTGTAGTACTTTTGGAGGCATTTACAAAAATGAAATAAGTGGAAAATCAATGCAAGAGAAATTGTGAGTAAAATCGGTGGATTTCCACAAGAATCTGACGCGTGAAAAAAAAATCATAGACCCGAGTAGTTATGTAATGCCGGTTCTGGGGCAACGTTTTAGCGGAGACTTGGCCAAAGGGCCCCCGCGAGGGGGCTGGGGGGGTGGAAGGGTTAATTAATCCGCGCTAATTAATTAATTATTGATTGATTTAATTATGGATTAATTAATTAATCAATTATGTAATTATCAATTCATTAGTACGTTCTGGGGCAACTTTTTAGCGGAGACCTGGCCAAAGGGCACCCGCGAGGAAGTGGGTGGATGAAAGGGTTGATTAATTCGCGGGGTCGCGGTTTAATTCGCAGTTTGATTAATTAATTCACGATTTTTCCCCTCGAAGTGATGAGAGGGTTAATTAATTCGCGGGGTCGCGGTTTAATTCGCGGTTTGATTAATTAATTCACGATTTTTCCCCTCGAAGTGATGAGAGGGTTAATTAATTCGCGGGGTCGCGGTTTAATTCGCGGTTTGATTAATTAATTCGCTATTTTTCCCTCAAAGTGATGAAAGGGTCATTTAATTCGCTGGTTAATCAATTTAATTCGCGGTTTTGCGTTACAAAGGACCTTCTCGGTGACCAAGTCAATCCATCCCGCGAGGGGGTGAATGAAAGGGGTTAATTAATGCGCAGGTCGCGGTTTGATTTGCAGATTAATTCCGCAAATCACGGCTAAATTCGAGGATCGATTAATTAATCAATTAGTACACCCGAACTTCTCAGTACACTGCTGCGAGGGGTGAAAGGGTTAACTAATTCGCTGCTTTAGTTTGCTGTAGAAATCATAGAAGGGGATCCTCTTCTTCAAACATTGACACCTGACTCCACTTGACAATTTCCAGACACGTCTGAACTTGAGTTTTCCGGTACTTTCCCGTTTGCCGCCCCCCGCCCCCCTTCGTGTGAAATTGTTGTTGATAACGATATCAATATATAAATATTTCTTTCAAAAGAAGGGTTCAGAAGGCGAGGGAGTATGTATATATGCAAAGGTAGAGGATCAGTCATCCAAAAACTTAGGTACCCCCACCAATTTGGCATAGTCCTCGACAAATTGTACACGTTGTAGTAGGAGGAGTTTCCGAAAAATCTTCATCTGCTGCAAACTGATAAGGATGGGAATGCATTAGAAGATGTCCGAACGCAATCTTTTGTTTAAATAGACTTTTTCGGTTTACCTGGGAACGTATATTGTACTCACAACCCTAAGAACATGATGTTTGACAAACTGGAGCAGAGTTTTCGGACCCTTTGATGTCCTATCGCACCGCAAAGATTAAATGTTATCCAGGACATTTTTCAGTTATTTTTTTTTCCCACGAACAAAAAATGTTGCTATTTTGTAAATAATTTTCCATCAGTCACATGATTCTTTTTCAACCAATCAGGTAAGATTTTACAGAGTGTACAAGCGTAGGCACACTCACATATGTATCTATATAAACAAATTTCACCTTGATTTTCCGCTAGTGCTTTAGTGTCTTTATCATGAACAACATGGATCCTAACACGTGTAAAAGATTATTGAGGTCATTGGAGGATGCGTATGAAATAGTGAAAACGAATAGAAGACCCAGGGAAATTCATCAATGGCTTAATCACATCAGAGAACATTCGAAAGAAATTAATGCATTATTGAAGAATAGTGCGAGTCATAGTGAGAAAAGACGTTTAACTCACATGTTAGGACGACTGAAAGCGTTCTATGAAAGGTTCAAAAACTTGGAAGTGATAGGAGGAGACTTAAAGGGTAATTTAACTGATAGAGTTCGATGGGAGGACTTACAAAGTGTTTTTGAGGGTCGTATGAGAACCGGTGTAATCATTAACGTGAAAAATCNAATAAATATAATCCATTGCGCGGAGGATCCAGCTTCGTTGAACTACCTGAATGGATTAAAAAGAAACATGCTCTCGTGAACGTTCAAAATAAAGACGATGCCTACTGCTCTTTATGGTCCATTATGGCCGCTCGCTGTACCGTTCGAGATAAGCAATGAACAAACTCATATCCCTCTTTCAGCACTGTCATGAAAAGCTTTGGTAACTTCAATTACCCCATGGCATTAAAAGACATTCCAAAGTTTGAGAAAATGAATGAATTGTCGATTAATGTATATGGAATTGATAGTGGCGAAAAATCAGAAAAAAAAATGGATTGTGCCACTTTACTTGAGCAGAAATCCTCCAACCGCACTGCATGAGGAAGGAAAAACAATTCGCCTTCTCATGACTGAAAAAGAAGACATCCTCGATGGTGAACAGGAAGGAATTCATCACTATACATGGATCTCCAATTTATCTCGTTTAATTGGTACACAAATTTCAAAAGTTGAACATAAAACACTCATATGTGACAAGTGTTTGTGTCACATTTTCAAGAAAGAGGCCTACACTAATCGTAGGCTCGATTGTGTATCAATCAACAAGTGTCGAATGNTGTTCCCTATGTTGTGTATGCTGATACTGAGTGTCTATTGAAAAAAGTGCCCTATGACAATGATCAAAACACTAAAATACACCAAAATCATGTGCCGTTCAGTGTTGCATTTTATGTGAAATGTAGTTATGATGACTCAAAATCGGAACTTTTTATTTATCATGGGAAAGACTGCATACAATCTTTCCCACGATAAATAAAGCAGTCATTGAGCAGTTCATTGAGCAGTTACGTCTTTTAGCGATAAAAGTCGATTCTGAATTACAGCGAAATGAGCCGATGAACTTGACATTTGAAATGGAGCGACCATTTAATGCAGCTAAAAATTGTCATGTTTANTGCAGCTAAAAATTGTTATGTTTGTGGCAGAGCATTCACCGAAAAAGCAGTGAAGCATCGTGATCATTGCCACTTCACAGGCAAATATCGTGGTACTGCTCATCCCGGCTATAATCTGAATTACACGGAATCGTGTGTAATTCCAGTAGTTTTTCACAATTCGTCAGGTTATGACTCACATTGTTTTATTAAATCTCTTGCGAAACAATTCCAAGGCGCAGTGACATTATTCCCAATTAATAAAGAGAAATACGTTTCCTTCACGAAATCGGTCAAATCGACAAGAGTCCACTTGAGATTCATTGACTCATTCCGTTTTATGGTAAGCAGTATTGATAAATTTTCGTCATATTTAGAGGATGAAAAAAAGAGAATCACACNGAGATTCATTGACTCATTCCGTTTTATGGTAAGCAGTATTGATAAACTTTCGTTATATTTCGAGCATGAAAAAAAGAGAATCACAACCAGTCATTACCCCCAAAAACGACAATTCGAACTCGTTACACACCAAGGAGTTTTCCCATACGAATACTTAGATTCATGGGGGAAATTGAGTGAACGCCAATTACCTCGGAAAGAAGACTTTTATTCTCGATTGAATGATGAGAATATATCAGATAAAGATTACAATCATGCATGTGATGTATGGAGAAATTTCGACATCAAGACACTCGGTGAACACGCGGATTTATATCTGAAAACTGACGTCTTATTGCTGGCCGATATTTTCGAGAATTTTCGATGGAGTTGTTTAGCCTCATACAACTTGGATCCCCTTCATTATTATACTACACCAGGGCTGGCGTTTGATGCAATGTTAAAAATCACTGGAGTCCAATTGGAATTAATCCAAAACCCTGAGATGCTCCTTTTCATTGAGAAAGGCATTAGAGGGGGACTGTCGCAGTGTTCAAACCGATATGGAAGGGCAAATAACCACTACATGAGTGCTAATGAGTATAACCCAGAGGAAGAGAAATCGTATTTGATGTATGTGGATGTAAACAACTTATATGGAGCAGCAATGAGTCATCATTTGCCGAATGGAAACTTCTGTTGGCTGGAAGATTGGTCATCCCTAAACGTCCTGAAGATTCCAGATGACTCAGAGACTGGATACATCCTGGAGGTTGACCTGGAGTACCCACAGGAATTGCATGAAGAACATAAAGATTTACCATTGTGCCCAGAGCGNAGTACCCACAGGAATTGCATGAAGAGCATAAAGATTTACCATTGTGCCCAGAGCATATAATCCTCCCCAAATGGTCAATCAAAGTTACCAAAATTATTGACAACGTTAAACTCAAAAAAAAAATTACGTCATTCATTATACGAATTTAAAACAACATTATAGTTTGGGCTAAATTACCAGAATTCATAGAATTTTGAAGTTCTCTCAGAGCTTATGGTTAAAAAAATATATTGATTTAAATATCAATTACCGGAAAAATTCCCAGAATGACTTTGAAAATTTTTTTTATAAATTAATGAATAATGCGGTTTTTGGAAAAACAATGGGGAACGTTAGAAAACATCTGCATGTAAAACTAGTTTCAAATTGGGAGGGACGATGGGGTGCTAAGAGTTGGATATCGAAACCCAACTTTCATAGCTNTAGGAGATATTCAACGTATTTTTGCACCATCTGAGTAACATTGAGATTTCTAGCAGTGATATCTTCCGCTATCTTCATATCCAATCATGCATATGATGTATAAGCCTCACATCCTGTCTTGACTTGAAGAATACCTGTGCCTGAGATATTCATTGCATCTCTCCACTCTCCTCCACATGAAAAATTCACCTCCTCTCTCTCGGGCACTGAGTATAGTCACCCTTTTTTAGTTTGTTTCCAATGTGACGCAAAGGTAGAACTCAGTTTGATACTACAATTAGCAAGAGGTGAAAGTTGTCTGCCGGTCATAAACATTGCAGCCTTACAAATTGGTTGAGAAGTGCCATCATAGAATGGGTACTTTAGTTTACAAATATACTGATAATCATCTGTGGCCAAGCATTCGGCAATGTTTTTAGAATGTGCCAAGGTATAATGATATTGGCTAAGCAGCAGGTAGTCTCCCCGAGGTTGAATGTACGCTGACCCTTGGCGGTTGCCGAACACTTGAGCCGTAGGATATGGATACATTTTGTACAATTCCTATGTCTTTGAGTTTAACAGTAGGATTTTCAATATTACATCTAATTTCCCATCATCAAATCCAATCTTTATCTCCAATTTTTCTAGTAAATCATCAGAATGTGGTTGTTCAATCGAGAGAGGGAGAACCAATGACTGATCCTGTTTCATTGCAATGAAATTATTGACAGCACTTTCCAGTTTTGTATAAGTGAATAATTCAAAATGAATGACTTCTGCGTTTGCAGAATGTATGGGATCCATTATCGTTTCCAGAAAATCCATGTACATATCCAGCTCGATTTCCAAACGTTTCGCCCAATATCGGACGAAGCAATGATGGGAATTTGGCATCTTTTTCTGGCTTGTTAATTAATTTGACGGCCTTCAAAAAATCTTCAACACAGGGACGTGTTCCGAATGGCGATGTATGTGAGATTTTGGTGAACTTTACACAAAAGCATTCGCATTGACCATGTGTTTCACCTCTGGTTTAGTGTTTCACCACGAGCATTCAGATTGGCGACAGGGTGATTTATATGTGGACTACTGTGAATCACCCAAGAGCATTCAGATTGGCTGCTGTGGTCTATACTACGTTGAGGTGTATCACCTTGTATCATTCACATTCAATTGGCGATTCACCCCACAGCTGATTCAAGTGAAAATGGCCGCTGTTATTGTGTGAACAGTGATATTGTTTGGTGAAGGAAATAAATATAAAGTAATTCAATGCATGAAATTAACGATCCTTCAGAACCTCCAGAAATCGTTGAATCAATACTAGATTCGACAGAAGGCTTCATCAGGAATGCAAAAGGAGAAGTTTTATTAAATGTCAATGGTAAATATATTTTTATAATGCTCGCATTGATTCCCATATTACAGAATTGTAAATACGTGTTTTCAGGTAAACCTGAATGGGGCATCGTCGCGGGACTTCCGTCCGATTCACCAACTGATATAATCGACTTGAGTGAAATGACTGATTCTATTGTGGAAAAAGGGAAGAACTTGAAAAAACCTGCAAGAATATCAAAAAAGTTACGACGTGGGTGGTCACGCGCTCAGACTTTGGCATTGATAGACTTTTATGGCAAAAACAAGAAAGCGTTTGCAAGCTCTACAATGAGAAATGATATGGTGTGGAAAGGTTTTGAGCGTGAGCAAGAAGCTGAAGACGAGAGTCACGACTGCCAACAAATAAAAGATAAGTGGTCAGCTTTAAAAGTGACTTTTCATAAAGCTCTGGACAATAGATCAAATAAAGCAACGGGTGCAGCTGCCATTCATTTTGAGTTTTTCGATGAGATGTATGAAATTCTCAAAGATGATCCCAGAGCTGCACCTGTGGCGATAGCTTCATCTGCAAAAGGAAGGCAAAATATACCTCCTAAGCTACTGGCCATTGAAGAGTTCGAGGATGAAGGACCCAAGAGTTTATTCGATGATTCAGATGGAGATCAAGATCGAGATGGCCTGAAAGTAGAACAGATTCCGAAATTGAAAAAAACTAAGTTTGAACAATGTCTTGACACCCTGCACGCTGATCGGAGGAAGAGGGAGGATGGCGTTCAACAACGTCACACAGAGGCCATGACAGTACAGAGAGGTTTTCTTCAGGCTATTACAAATATGACAGAGTCATTCAAAGAGTATATGGGCTCAAAGAGGAAGAGAGAAAGTGAGGATTCTGTGAAGGATGATGAGTAGCAATTGACAAATTGTTTTCCCTTTTCTGGCTGTTTATTTTTTATATTTTTGTTGTGCTCAATTTAAGTACTTGTGGAATGTCATGGGAACAATTCAGTAGTGAAGTGGTGAAGGATAACAAGTCCATTTTCCATATCGCATGAAATATCTAATTATCTCAATAATGAGTGATTTTAGGAAAAAACACCAAATCAACTTTTCTGTTGGAAATATTCTCATCTACAGGGAAGGTCCTTTGGTGCTTTCGTCTACAATCACTCATCATCCAGATAATTCGATATTCAATCAGATATGGAAAATTAACTTGTTACCCTTTACCACTTCGCTACTGAATTCAGGGGCACGTTGTAAATGACATGGTAAGGGTTGTGTGTCTCTCTCCAATACACACTGCGAGAGAGACGAACGTCTCCAGGAATGTTGTGCTTCTCTGTTGCACAGCGTATGTTGGAAAGAAACACACAAAATACGCCATATCATTCGGAACGCATTCCTAGATAATTTCTCTTTTAATTCAATCTGATCTTGGGCTTCATCTCCGAATGTCAAGGTGATATTAAAATGGATATGAAGACAATTTTATAGTTCTCGCTTTGCTCCATAAAAAAGGTGCCTATGGAAATACGTCCCTTCCCCTCAGATTGCAAGCTATTTATCAAAAACCGCGACAATAAAGTGGCTTATGTCGTTCTACCATTTAACTCCGAAATATTATTAGTTGTTTCATATTGTTGTGATCAGAAGACTTATTCGTAGAATATGGATTTACGGGTATTAAATGGAGGTTTTTGTGTAGGGAGTAGTCATTTTGATGAGCTTGTTGGGGCTCTCTAAGTCAATTGATATATTGATGTCGGTGCAATCGTTAAAGAATGAGATGACCTATAGCCGCTGATAATGTAAGTAGGTGTAGTTCGAAGGGGTATTCTGTGCTCTTCATATGACTGTGTTCTTTTGGAATAAATTCCAAAGATATTATAATCAGAGTTGCATTTAAAGTAGAAAAATGTTACTATTATTAGGTTATATCGCCCCATACGAGTTCCTGTATTCTGTTCACCAAAAGGAAAGTTAATAAAATTAATTGATAGTAATAATTGTTTTTTACTTCCGACTAAATTTATTTTTTCCTTCCCTCTAATATTATGGTTCAAGCAAAAATGTGAAGACGAATATCAAGAAAACTTCCGACTAACTCTAAGTTGGAATGATAAAACGAATCAATAGTTTCTACTAGCGTTGGTTCAATTTGTCAGTTTCATTTATAGTTTTCTGAGATTAATTAATCCAATAATGAAATACCTACATTCAGAAAGAGGAGGAAAGATGGTAAACACCATGTTTAAAACAAATATATCAAAATATTAACGGAGAAAATTTGATACTTTATCTGTATGTCATAATGATCATTTGGAATTGATTCTTATATATTGTTTAATTCGTATGTTTTATCAAAATATACATATTTGAAAGAATTTCAATCATGTGTTCAATTTTATACAATCTCATGTAACGAATTTATACAGTTCAAAACAAATTTACAGATGATTACGATCCATTAATTATTTCATCAAAATATCCTATGAATAACGCCAAATTTCCTAGGGTTTCAACTGAACCTTGAACTTCTCAGCATTCCCACCGCCTCCAAAGTACATATAATCTGTCATATCCTCAACCTCATCACTATCATCATTAAGTTTCTTCGATTGAGTGAACACTTTCTCAAAGTACTGTTTCTCCACATGAAGAACCTTCTCCTCAAAGTAAGTCCTGAGTTCCTTCATCTCTTCAGCATGTTTCTTCTCAATCTCTTCCTTAAACCTCTCAAACCCATTATCCCCGACTAACTTCGTGAGGACATCAATCTCCTCCACATGCTGCTGCTTCATCTTCCCAATTTTCTCTTCATGTTCTTCTTTCAGAGCCCTGATCTCTTGAATAAGAAGTTCTTTTTCCTTCTCAACGTTTTCATGAGACAACTTCAAGCTTCCCACGTCTTCTTTCAATTTGTTATTCTCCTCAGTCAGCTTATTTTCCCACTCAGCAAAAAGGTGCTCATACCTATGAAAAGCAGAGTTGATCCCTCCAACAAGACTAGAAGTAATCACCCCAGGTTTTTCATTCAGAGTGTCCTCAGATATCAGAGTTCCATCGACTAGATCTCCATTAAAACCACTCAAATTTCCCCAAAAAAATTCCCCCAATCGACTCTGATCCATCAAAGACTCATTCAGGTTCTGCTCGCTCTCTCTCTCAGCCACGCTCCTCCAGGCGCCTTGCAACCCTCCCATCAGTGTCTTGCAGTCCTTCTGAAGCTGTTGATCCTCCTCCTTCATCACCTGGACCTGTCTATCCCTCTCCATCAGCCCCAAATCCTTCTTCTTCATGGCCTCCTTCATCTCTTCCACCTCCCTCTCCAAGGATTTAACCTTCTGGTTCTCTCCCCCCCCCCATTCATCA
>NW_021680525.1:53031-62358 GCF_001412515.2 Diachasma alloeum | reverse complement strand
CCCCCCCCCCATTCATCATCCTGTCGCAGTTGTTCTCCAGGTCTTTCAACTGCTTCTCGTAATTCTGCTTCTCCAGGTTCACCTCTTTATGTTCTCTGGATGTCTTTAAAACACTTTCTTCAAGATCTTGTATCTTATTTGTAAGTTTCCCTCGAGTTCTCCTTTCCCTTCTAATTCTCCTGTCTTGATAACTGTACATGAAGGGCGAGTTCATCGAACGTTTGGTAAGTAGTTTCATTGAACTCGCTGAACAGGCTGTTGTTGACTGCCGACATCCTCCCAATCGAGTTTTCCAACTCATAAATCCTCGAGGACATTGATCTCTCATGAACCTAATTGTTCTTGATCAAAGACAGTGCAGCTGAGTATTTGGCACTTAAATCATCATACCTCAACTTCAGGTCCTCATTCTCGGCCGTCAACTGGGCCACGTTGGTCAAAGCCTCCTCCAGGGAACGTCCAATGCTCTCTTTAGAATCGAAAACACTAGCTGCTGCCACGTACTTGGACGTCAACTCTTCCACCTGGATCTTATTGAGCTTGATCTGCTCCACCAGGAGTTCCCTCTCATGATGAGCGTTCATTAATTGATTCTTCAGGGTCGTAAAGTCTTTCTTATTAGTCTCTGATTGACTCTCCAGCTGGGACTTCAAGGAGTCAAAAGTTTTCTTGTAGTTTGATAACTGAGATTGGTAGACACTCAGTTCTTTCGCATGCTTCGTTTCTAGGTCTGATAGTTTCTGGTTGTAACGATCCTGGAGATGTTTGTATTGAGCTTCGTAGGAGGTCTTCATGGAGAGCAGATGCTCCTCGTGGGTTTTGGTCAGGGTGATGATCTCTTGGTGATGAGATTCTGAGTTGAGTTTTGTTTCAGGTACGAACTTGTCCATGATTTTCTCCATGTCCTTTTTGATCTTTACGACCTGGGTGTCGTACGCTTCCTTCACTCTCTGACGTTCCTCCAGGCTGGAAGAGCTCTCTTGCTCTAGGGTTTGGAGGCGTTGGTTCAGATCGTTGATCTGGGTTTGTAGGTTTTTATTTCTAGGGATTTTGTGTTGTCCAGGTCCTGTCGTTTTGTCTGCAGCTGTTTTATGATTTCCTCCAGGATATTGGGGGGTTGTTCAAGGGTGGAGGGGTCCTTGGGGGGTTGGTTCCGAATCGGGAGGGAGTTCAGGAACTGCACTTGGTCCGCTAGAGCGTCCTCTCCCTCGGAGATACTCATGCTGCTTTGGGTGGTGTCTCGGAGGAAAGCATCTTTGAAGAGACTTGAATTTTGTGTGTCAACAGTTTCATTATATCCAAGTAATTCCTCCCCATCAGACGAATCAGTCTGATTATCCATGCGTCCCTGTGATGCCTTGTACCTAGCCAGAATTTCACGTCCAGCCCTGTTCATTACTTGTAATACACTGGTAAGCGTAAATCTGACGAACCACCCTAAAGTAAATATATCAACATATATGTACTTTATGGCGATTCAATATGTGCCAAGGCAGAGAGAGAGAAGCAACGTCAGCTTATGAGAAGCAGATAAATTATCTCTCTGATGATCAGGACCTGCTTGCAAAATTCCAAGGACTAATGGCCATCCATGATGAATAGTCTCTCCACTTCCATGAAACATCTGGGGAAGACACTCCAGCTGTCTCTAAAACACATTTTCATATCTGGCAGAAGACGATTCTGATAAAGGTACCAACAACAATGTTTGCAGCTTCTGATTGTCACCAGGTACGTTATCGCCTTCAGCCCCCCCCCCGCCCCCTCCCACTACACCACTCGCCCCTCCTGGTGTGAGGATTCCAGCAAACTTTCAACAAATGATTAGTCAAAGGTCTCCAGAGAACTTCTACACTTGACAGATTAACATTCCCAGTCACCAATAACTCAGCAACACGAACAACGGAGGGCCTCTGTTGGTGTACGCCAGTTCCATGTCTGTCTAACTCAACTTTGATAGAGCATCGATGAGATCATGAAGAGCGACGTCGTCCAGATTATGAACATGGTACCTAGCATAAGCAAATCTGCGATAACAGCAGTTGTTGGGATAGCATTAGACTCTGGGGTATTTCTTCCAGCCTTCAATGAACCCCTTGTTGAGGGCTTGAGGCCCAGGATCCAGACGAGATGCTGAAGAGTAGTGAGAACAATTTGTCAGGCATTGCCTAGAATACTCGTAGAACACATGCTACCGACTGATATGTTGCCTAGAATTTGTTGGTAGTGGAGGTGGAGAGTGGCCTATGCATTGAGCGCACTGGCCAAGTGATCACGACGCACAATTCCTTCCTGTCGTATTATGTTCAGTTCCTCTTCATCAGCAATACACTCATCATTTTCTATATTTCTTAAATGCTCCAGCCCCTCAAGTTCCAAATCCTCTGTCATATCATCTACTTGCTGTCGACATATATTATGAATGACACAGGCCGCTACAATAATCGCAGGAACCAGATCCGTGCGGTTCATATCGAGATATCGCAGGCGACGAAAACGGCCATATAATAATGCCCAAGAACGCTCAATAGCTGTCCTGGTTTTAGCATGCTTTGTATTGAAATTAGTCTCACGTCTAGTCAATTGATGATGAGCAATAAAGGGAGTGAGACACCATTCATTTATACGGTAGGCTTTGTCTCCAAGTATAAATTGATGGTCTTCAAAATAAGACTGAGGATTGCTTTGGAATTTCGGATATATATCAGAATTCCGAAATATTCTGATGTCACTCACCGCACTCGGATAACCCGTGAAAACGTCAGTGAAGAGTAATCCATGATCGCAAATGCCTTGTAATGTGACGGAGTAGAAGCATTTTCTATTAATGTATGCTTCAGGATGTTGTTGTGGGGCTTTCATGCGTACATAGGTGCCATCGATTACGCCAACAACTCCTGAAATTCCTGCTACCCTCCCAAAATTTCTCTCTATTACACGTCGCCTTAACTCGTTTGGCCACACAATAATTCGTGGTGCAATTGTATTTAAACCAGTAATTACTTTCACGAATGCTCCAAACAAATCTGATTGACTCATATCAAATCGGTCTCCTATAGATCTGTAAAAAGAATATAGACAATCCAATGTACACTGATATTCACGAATGTGTCCCATTTTGAATAGGTTCAGTGGCTCAAGATGATGCCTTGGAATGTTATTTCGGAATTGATGGTGGCTTGGAATTGTACATTGGCATTGAAATAGATTTTACCACAATTTTTATTACTGGTTCACACTCTCATCCCGAGCCAACATACCCAGGCCACTATCGCAGACCATGATTCTCGACACTCATCAAAAAAGAATAAATAATTACCTATACGATTCTGGAGTGGCAAAAAGCCATATAAAGGCTAGAAGCTTCTTCATTTTATGTTGAGTTTGACGTCCAGATCGTCGTGAACTGGATAGTGATTGTGATATTTCTCTAAGAAGCCAGTTAAAGGCCGCTCTAGACATACAAAAATTCGACTGGAATTGTGCTTCAGAGCTTATGGTAATGTTTATTTCTACGTAATCATGTATCCTGTTTACAACGTTCTCGAAGGCCCGAGAAGTTGCATACGCGATAACGCTGTCCTCTAAGTCATTGTCATCAGTTTCATCAGCATTATTCATAAACAAAATGAAAAACAGGTTGTGGATTATTGTCATTATCCCACAGTACATCCTTCGTAATTGATCCATATCTATCACGACACTAATTATTTAATTTCTGAATTAGTTTGTTGAACATTAGTCATGACATAAAATAACATGAAGAATTTATTATTCTCACAACATATTCGATTTCACAAATTCATTAAATGTCCTAGAAGAAAATGACCCACATATTTATCTCCGATTCCTGTAATTCATTTAATCACTATTTGCAGATGAATAGGGATAATTTTAACAATTCCAGCAGAAAAAATTTGAGGTTATCAACCAGAAAGGTAAGCGCCCATTTTCAAGATTTTCAAACGGAGGGAATCGCCAATTGAATGTGAATGATACAAGGTGATACACCTCAACGTAGTATGGATCACAGCAGCCAATCTGAATGCTCTTGGATGATTCACAGTAGTCCACATGTAAATCACCCTGTCGGCAATCTGAATGCTCGTGGTGAAACATCAAACCAGAGGTGAAACACATGGTCAATGCGAATGCTTTTGTGTAAAGTTAACCAAAATCTCACATACATCGCCATTCGGAACACGTCCCAGGTTTCATTTTTATTTCTCAATTGATCGAGCTGATCATGTAGGTAATGTAATCCTATTTGAGCCATATGCCTGTGACAATCATTGATCGTTCGATTCAATATTTCCTCATAGTTGAGTTGGATTCCATTCAATGATCCGAAAAGAGTTTCTGTGATAATTTCAACATATCCAGAAGGTAGACATTTACTTTCCTCAGACACTGATTGATTCATGGAAAACAGTAATTGGTCCATGTATTTTTCTTCTTTCTGAACCCACCGCAACCGATTTTCACCACAAATTACTGTCACGCATGTAATAGCCTCTGCATAATATTTACATGTATGATTCATATATTCTAGTTCATCTTGTGTGACGACTGGCTTTTGAGGAATTATTGTCTTCTAGTCAATGTGTGTTGCTAGCTTCCACTCAGCTGTCCATTCATAATGCAACCCATTGGACGTTGGAAAACCGTATTTACAAAATCCATAGAGTGACAGAATGATGCTATGAGTAGTTGAAGCGCTAAAACTGTGGCCATTGTATTGTCTTGTCCAAAAAATCCACTTGGCTGGTAAAAGTACGTTTAGCCTGATGGTTCATATCAGAATTCCCCCACCAAGATTTTCCTCATCGATCCAACCATTAGAAGTGTTTTTGAACTCCAAACTTTTGACAGATCGCCCATTGCCAGTTTCCTCTCACAAGGTGACATTGAAATATTTTGACTATTATTGACGCCTCCTCACAAACATCGTCACGAATCGATTACTTTTCATAAACTCGGCCCCAAAACGGCCCCAGAACTCGGCCTCAAAACTCGGCCCCAAAAACTCAACCCCAAAGGACGACTCTGAAACTGTTCTCCCGGTAACTCATTTTCATCTCGTCCACAAAATCCACAAAATCTTGGCTCCAAACCGTCGTCTCCAAGAGTGTGACCTCAACCCCCACCCCTCGAAGAAAAAACTCAGCCCCAAATATCGATGTCGACTGGTCCATAAGTTCAGTGTAACGTCAACAACTGCATGAGTTGTATCGCAACAAATGAACATGACTTTGAAATTTACACACAGCCAACGTAATGGTCTGCTGCTTATTCACCAAGGGCACTCCTTGTCTATACATCGCAAAAAAGAAGGCAAAATCATATGGAGGTGCTGCAACAAATTTTCCTCCGCAAGGGTGCATACTGATTGTAAGCTTCCCTCAGGGAAAATTCTCAAAGAGACACATCATAGCGACAAACATAACAGCCAAGGGATGAGAGCGCGAAATGTTCAAAATAAAACCCGAAAAATGGAAGACAGTTATAATGATTTTTCACGTAGTTGGAAATTTGTCAATGAATTACTCCCATCTAATTCGCACATACACGCACCAGAAAGACATTCCTTCGGTAGGAATCCCAATCAGGCTATGCAACATATGAAACCATTTGGGTTCAGTAACTAACATATCATCATACCTCTGGTAACGGACGAATCACCGGACCAGTGGCAAATTTCACATCAGATTTCCGTCGCAAGAAAATCGATCAAACAGAAACACAAAATGTTGAAACTGAGTAAAGAGCCTGTTGATAATGCTGTGAATGATATTGAAAGCCATACCTCTGCACTTGAAGGCTTGTCCCGAAAAACCCGTAATGAAAATGTGATCAACAATAGTAACATTGTAGCATATAAAAATTCTGAACCTGCAACCAGTATACATCCAAACATTCATAAATCACGTCGTGGTATTCGATATGAGAAACGCGAACAATATAATAAATATATTGCAAATGTGGTTCGACCCAAAAACAATGACAAAGCAACTGGACAGCCATCCATGACAGCTTGGAAACCTAATATATTAAATTATGTTGATTGGAATAGTCCTAATGACCTAGTTGATCGCCTACGATTACTTGTAGCTTCGCAAGTAGCTGAAAATCATACCAAAATTATCTCCATTATTGAAGAACTCCGTAAAGCTAGGATCCTATATTAGAGTACGCATATATTATAATCTTCCATCAGGCACACAATCAGGGCTAGATCGTTATTTGATCTCACATAACAGTTACACTAAACGTGCTTTAACATAATCATTACCAATCCTTATTTCCGGAGAATCAGCAAGCTCTTTACTCAATTTCAACATTTTGTGTTTCTGTTTGATCGATTCTCTCTNTACATGATCAGCTCGATCAATTGAGAAATAAAAATGAAACCTGTGTTGAAAATTTTTTGAAGGCCGTCAAATTAATTAAAGAGTCACAAAAAGAGGCCAAAGNGACTTTACCATGATTCTCGTCTTTCATTAAACCTAATTTCTTCTTATTCTATAGAGATATATTATATACATTATTTATTAGATAATCTGAAGTGTCGATNGTGCGTGTATGTGCGGATTAGATGGGAGTAATTCATTGACAAATTTCCAACTACGTGAAAAATCATTATGATAACTTTCTTCCATTTTTTGTGTTTTATTTTGAACATTTCGCGCTCTCATCCCTTGGCTGTTATGTTTGTCGCTATGATGTGTCTCTTTGAGAATTTTCCCTGAGGGAAGCTTACAATTAGTATGCACCCTTGCGGAGGAAAATTTGTTGCANTACGTATATTAGCTTATTAAATTTAATTTTTGTACGACTCATTTGAATTATTACCAAATCCTTATCAAAGATAATACAGCTATGAAAGTTGGGTTTCGATATCCAACTCTTAGCGNGATACAACTCATGCAGTTGTTGACGTTACACTGAACTTATGGACCAGTCGACATTGATATTTGGGGCTGAGTTTTTTCTTCGAGGAGTGGGGGTTGAGGCCACACTCTTGGAGACGACGGTTTGGAGCCAAGATTTTGTGGATTTTGTGGACGAGATGAAAATGAGTTACCGGGAGAACAGTTTCAGAGTCGTCCTTTGGGGTTGAGTTTTTGGGGCCGAGTTTTGGGGCCGAGTTTTGAGGCCGAGTTCTGGGGCCGAGTTTTGGGGCCGAATTTTGGGACCGAGTTTTGGGGCCGAGTTTATGAAAAGNTCTTTATGCTCTTCATGCAATTCCTGTGGGTACTCCAGGTCAACCTCCAGGATGTATCCAGTCTCTGAGTCAGCTGGAATCTTCAGGACGTTGAAGGATGACCAACCTTCCAGCCAACAGAAGTTTCCATTCGGCAAATGATGACTCATTGCTGCTCCATATAAGTTGTTTACATCCAGATACATCAAATACGATTTCTCTTCCTCTGGGTTATACTCATTAGCACCCATGTAGTGGTTATTTGCCNGTAACAAAAGAAGATGGAACCGGTAGTGTAATCGTTGGGTGGATTAAGGAGACACATGTATGAGGAATTTTATTGAATAAAGAAATATTTTTTTTCGAAAATTTTTTTTTTTTTATTTTCTCGCCCTTTCTCCTCTACAAGTTATTTACAATATCATTGTTTTTAAATCCGTAAAGCAACGCNGAAAGTAAATGTCTACCTTCTGGATATGTTGGAATTATCACAGAAACTCTAAAAAATCAGNGGTAATTGGCGTTCACTTAATTTCCCCCATGAATCTAAGTATTCGTATGGGAAAGCTCCTTTGTGTGTAACGAGTTCGAATTGTCATTTTTGGGGGCAATGACTGGCTGTGATTCTCTTTTTTTCATCCTCTAAATATGACGAAGCAGCACCACGATATTTGCCTGTGAAGTGGCAATGATCACGATGCTTCACTGCTTTTTCGGTGAATGCTCTGCCACAAACATAACAATTTTTAGCTGCATTAAATGCTCGCTCCATTTCAAACGTCAAGTTCATCGGCTCATTTCGCTGTAATTCAGAATCGACTTTTATCGCTAAAAGACGTAACTGCTCAATGACTGCTTCATTTATCGTGGGAAAGATTGTATGCAGTCTTTCCCACGATAAATAAAAAGTTCCGATTTTGAGTCATCATAACTACATTTCACATAAAATGCAACACTGAACGGCACATGATTTTGGTGTATTTTAGTGTTTTGCTCATTGTCATAGGGCCCTTTTTCAATAGACACTCAGTATCAGCATACACGACATAGGGAACATTCAGTTGGTTTTTGAAATTTTGAAATTTCAAAATTTTTTCAGCACTGTGGGGAAAAATCATTTGACACTTGTTGATTGATACACAATCGAGCCTACGATTAGTGTAGGCCTCTTTCTTGAAAATGTGACACAAACACCTGTCACATATGAGTGTTTTATGTTCAACTTTTGAAATTTGTGTACCAATTAAACGAGATAAATTCGAGATCCATGTATAGTGATAAATTCCTTCCTGTTCACCATCGAGGATGTCTTCTTTTTCAGTTATGAGAAGGCGAATTGTTTTTCCTTCCTCATGCAGTGCGGTTGGAGGATTTCTGCTCAAGTAAAGTGACACAATCCATTTTTTTTCTGATTTTTCGCCACTATCAATTATATATACATTGTGAGGTATTTTTCCAAGCGCGTCTGCGGGATTCAGACGCGTGGTTCTCCACGAACTTTCAGCGACCCTTTTGGACTCTCTCAACCCGGAATTAGAACGACGGGAATAACGAGAGGAGACAAAATGCCAAAAAGGGCGCCAGTCCTTTTAACCGCCAAAGGACAAGGTCACACCGTTGAGCCGCGTTCCATGACTAGCTCAGATAACCGCGGAGGCGTGTGGGAACAGGCTACAATGAGCGGGACTCAACAATATGCAACTTTTACAAAACAAAAAAAAATATATTTTTAATCCAATGAGTTAAGTCTGATCTTTTACACGTGCGGGAAAGGACTCCCGCGAGCAAAGACGCTATATAAACCAAAAAAAATGTAATTAACTTAGGGATACTAGCTAACTAAAAGAATTAATAATAATTTTAGAGATGCGTGGGAGACGCTAAGACGCGAGGATCACCCGTAAGCGACGACGACGCGCGAGCCACACGAATGAAGAAATTGAACAAAGTTCCAAAATCAAACCTGATAAACGGCAGCAATATCGATGAAATAATTAATATTCACTGATGAAAATAAAGAAATGACGCCAAAGGCCACTGAGTGCCGCGTCCCGAAGGCAGAAGGCTCGAATTTTAACACTCAAACGGTGTCCAAAATGGCCACCGGAGAAATAAATCGAAAA
>NW_021680525.1:52307-52576 GCF_001412515.2 Diachasma alloeum | reverse complement strand
GAGTCTCTTTCCTGGAACTCATCCGCTTTCACTAGAAGTTTTTCTCTTATGTGTTCATCAAACCACTGCCTAATATCAGTTGAATCAACAATTATTTCATTTTTTGTATTGAAATATTTCTTTTCTTCAATAAGATGCTCATATTGATTAATTTCATATTTACATGTTGATACTACATTCACTTTTAAACTTCCTTCTTGTTTCAATGCATTTTTCAAACGTACACAGAGCATTCGTCTAGCATCATCTAAAAATTTGAGTATGTCTGG
>NW_021680525.1:51609-52186 GCF_001412515.2 Diachasma alloeum | reverse complement strand
TAGAACGCTTTCAGTCGTCCTAACATGTGAGTTAAACGTCTTTTCTCACTATGACTCGCACTACTCTTCAATAATGCATTAATTTCTTTCGAATGTTCTCTGATGTAATTAAGCCATTGTTGAATTTCCCTGGGTCTTCTATTCGTTTTCACTATTTCATACGCATCCTCCAATGACCTCAATAATCTTTTACACGCGTTAGGATCCATGTTGTTCATGATAAAGACACTAAAGAACTAGCGGAAAATCAAGGTGAAATTTGTTTATATAGATACATATGTGAGTGTGCCTACGCTTGTACACTCTGTAAAATCTTACCTGATTGGTTGAAAAAGAATCATGTGACTGATGGAAAATTATTTACAAAATAGCAACATTTTTTGTTCGTGGGAAAAAAAAATAACTGAAAAATGTCCTGGATAACATTTAATCTTTGCGGTGCGATAGGACATCAAAGGGTCCGAAAACTCTGCTCCAGTTTGTCAAACATCATGTTCTTAGGGTTGTGAGTACAACATGCGTTCCCAGATGAACCGAAAAAGTCTATGTAAACAAAAGATTGCGTTCGGACATCTTC
>NW_021680525.1:36660-51591 GCF_001412515.2 Diachasma alloeum | reverse complement strand
GGATAACATTTAATCTTTGCGGTGCGATAGGACATCAAAGGGTCCGAAAACTCTGCTCCAGTTTGTCAAACATCATGTTCTTAGGGTTGTGAGTACAATATACGTTCCCAGGTAAACCGAAAAAGTCTATTTAAACAAAAGATTGCGTTCGGACATCTTCTAATGCATTCCCATCCTTATCAGTTTGCAGCAGATGAAGATTTTTCGGAAACTCCTCCTACTACAACGTGTACAATTTGTCGAGGACTATGCCAAATTCGTGGGGGTACCTAAGTTTTTGGATGACTGATCCTCTACCTTTGCATATATACATACTCCCTCGTCTTCTGAACCCTTCTTTTAAAAGNAACATCATGTTCTTAGGGTTGTGAGTACAACATGCGTTCCCAGATGAACCGAAAAAGTCTATGTAAACAAAAGATTGCGTTCGGACATCTTCTAATGCATTCCCATCCTTATCAGTTTGCAGCAGATGAAGATTTTTCGGAAACTCCTCCTACTACAACGTGTACAATTTGTCGAGGACTATGCCAAATTCGTGGGGGTACCTAAGTTTTTGGATGACTGATCCTCTACCTTTGCATATATACATACTCCCTCGCCTTCTGAACCCTTCTTTTAAAAGAAATATTTATATATTGATATCGTTATCAACAACAATTTCACACGAAGGGGGGCGGGGGGCGGCAAACGGGAAAGTACCGGAAAACTCAAGAAATTGTCAAGTGGAGCCAGGTGTCAATGTTTGAAGAAGAGGAGCCCCCTCTATGATTTCTACAGCAAACTAAAGCAGCGAATTAGTTAACCCTTTCACCCCTCGCGGCAGTGTACTGAGAAGTTCGGGTGTACTAATTGATTAATTAATCGATCCTCGAATTTAGCCGTGATCTGCGGAATTAATCTGCGAATCAAACCGCGACCTGCGAATTAATTAACCCCTTTCACTCACCCCCTCGCGGGGTGGATTGACTAGGTCACCGAGAAGGTCCTTTGTAACGCAAAATCGCGAATTAAATTGATTCAACCAGCGAATTAAATGACCCTTTCATCACTTTGAGGGAAAAAATCGTGAATGTATTAATCAAACCGCGACCCCGCGAATTAATTAACCCTTTCATCACTTCGAGGGGGAAAAATCGTGAATTAATTAATCAAGTCGCGAATTAAACCGCGACCCCGCGAGTCAGACCGCGAATTGACCCGTGACCCCGTGAATTAATCAACCTTTCCATCCACCCAGCCCCCTCGCGGGGGCCCTTTGGCACAGGTCTCCGCTAAAACGTTGCCCCAGAACCGGCATTACATAACTACTGACCCGTCCTATAAGATGTCCTACCCTATACAGTGAATTGGGAAAAATGAGTTGTAAAAAGTTTTCCGTAGAAAATGTTCCAATCATTCTGCCAGAGTTCCTATGGCATTAATTCCTAGAAATTGTCCGCACCTGCTTTTTTGTAGAGCTAAATGAAAGCTACGCATAAAAATTTCAATACGTCTCTTCAATTAAGGAGCCATTCAGCAAAAACTGAGATTCTCTCCAGTGAAATTGATTTTAATCAACTTTTATTTGTAGAAAATCACTCTGCACTTCGTGGTGATGAGTTTCGATAGATATTCTCGGGATGATATGATCGGAGAGGTCGTCTGCGCCTTGTCATCAGTTCAGGGCCTTGAAGATGCGGATAATCAGCAGTTGTCTCTCTGTCGGGAAATTTGCCCACGTATACTGAAGGTAAATTACTGCATCATCTCTCTTCATTCTATTTAATGGATAACAAGTGTATGTCAATGATGTACATTTTAGATTCAATCACAAGGCAGAGGAGAACTGCTCGTCTCTCTTTGCTGGCAGCCAGCGGTGAATCGTTTGACTGTTGTGGTACTTAAAGCTAGAAACCTCCCGAAGATGGACGTCACTGGGCTTGCTGATCCTTATGTGAAGATTTATCTCCTTTACAACTCACAACGTATTGCTAAGAAGAAGACTCACATCAAGAAACGAACGCTTAGTCCAGTGTTCAATGAGTCTTTCGTTTTCGAGATACCGAATGGTACAGATGGACTGGTGAATGTTAGTCTTGAGTTTATGCTGTTGGATTGGGATCGTGTTACAAAGAATGAGGTAAAATCAATAATGAATATATGGCCTAGAGGAACTGAAGATCTCAATAATATAGAATTTCAAAACGACTATTTGGTATATGAAATGGTGATACTTAGATTCGACTGTTATGAGGATTGTGTGAGGGTGAAATAAGGATCAAACAAAACTGCATGACTGTGGAAATACTCAAGCTATAGAAATAGACGCTATTTTATAGGAGAAATCGATAGAATTTAATCGTTCTATACAATTTACTCGATTGATATATTTTCTATAGAAATTCTTCGACATAACTTTTCCAAATTTTTTACTCCATTCTCTTTTCTCTTCTCGAAACAGTTGGAAAATTTAGGCTGACTATTCCTTTATAGAAAATATCTCAATATAATAGATTTCATAAAAAAATTAAATTCTATAAAATGCTTTCTATTGGATTTCAATGTTGCACTTCTACTGGAATGTGAATGTAGTAATTGAGTGGTAATGAACCACCCCAGTCTACTTGTAGAAAATTAATCCCTTATATACGGCGTCAATGCATCTAATTCAAGGAGGATTGAATGTAGGAGCAGGTGAGGAAAAAGGGGCTTTTTTTTTACTTTTTTTATTCGATATTTATAAGTCAAAGACAAATCTCTCAATTGAGCCCCATCTAAAAGCTCATCACAGAGAAGTATCGTACTTTCCACGAAAAAAAAAATATTCTCGTTTCATTACCAATTCAATACCTCGTTCAAGCGCCAGCTGAAATGCTGGTTACGGGAATGTGAAGCTCAACGTTGATAATTGTCTATTACCTCTGTTGTTCTTGTACTCACTTCTCTGATGTTTCTCAACTTTTGCTTATCTCCAGATATTATTTTCCACTGCTCCTGCTTAAACTCATTTCTTTTATAATCTCTATTGTACTTTGTTTAATTTTCTAAACAATAAACTCCATATCTTATTTTATCTTATCAATACATTATTAACATTATTACACTATTAATATATAAAAGTCCCAAGTGTCCATTTTGCCGGACTCACGAAGAACAAATATGTTTACAAATTGAATACGATTCTCATAATACTGATTTTTCATGACCGTATTCATATCAAATCGATATCGTATATCTCTTTAGAATATCTAATTGTAAATCGACTATCGGCGAAATGGTATCATTTTTATTCGACGCTTTTATACCCACATAAGAGTCGAACAAATATTCAAATAAAACAGGTGGAGGGAACTATCACGTCAGGATAAGATTTTATGATGATCATACCCTTATGGAAAGAACATATATCCGGACATACATCTCAGTAT
This sequence comes from Diachasma alloeum, assembly GCF_001412515.2. Lineage (NCBI taxonomy): Eukaryota > Metazoa > Arthropoda > Insecta > Hymenoptera > Braconidae > Diachasma > Diachasma alloeum. Next base: position 48,181 of record NW_021680525.1, on the reverse strand, counting down.
ATTTCACTTATATTTCGGCCAAAAATGTCATATGCCAAATACATCCTACTATCCGTTTCAGAAGTAGAGGACCCTGGGGTTATATGCACATAACTTGAGAAAAAAATCGTAAAAATATGGGACCATTGCACTGTATAATATAAATATTTCACTTGTCCAATACGAAATTTCAAGTTTTTAATTTGATTAGTTTATTTATAGTCGCTGTGAGAAGCCGAAAAACCCCCCGATTTTCAGAGTCCGTAAAAGTCGGCAAACTTTGAATCGCTACCATACGTACGAAAATTTTTTTTTTTAAATCACCAGGAACGACTTGAGAAGCTCTTAAGGGGAGACGGAACCCCTTTGTCTACATCAAATCTTAGAATTGTGTTTTCTCCTACAATTATTAATTTCTATCTATGAAATTACTTTATCGACTCGATTATCGCATTATTGAGTCAATGAACTAATTTAATGAATAAAAAATAATTACAGGAGAAAACACAATTCTAAAGATTCATATAAACGCAGGGGTTCCGTGTTTCCCCTTAAGAGACAATTTTTGATTTAAAAAAACAATTGAAGTATCCAAAAAATGATTTTATTGACGACCAGGTCACAACTTTTTTTATTCCAATCATATTTTACATTTCTTCCAATGAATTTCAATCATAGATTGAATTAAAAGGCATTTGATACCGTGTCTATTTAACAGGGCAGGGCGAACAGAGGGTGAAAGCCTTCATAAAATAAAAAAATCTTCATTTCTCGTTCTCTCGATATTGAAATTGCTAATAATATTTCTAGGTCATTGGACGGCTTGAGCTCGGAGGCACCAAATGTCAGGGTTCAGCACTCACTCACTGGAATGAGGTTTGCAGTTCACCACGACGACAGATCGCTGATTGGCACAAACTGCGAGAGTAACCCCATATCTCAACCAACAAAATCCCAAACTCCCAACTTCCTCATCAGGATCCTCCACACACTCATTGAAGAATGATAAACACTGGATAAACCAATTTACATTACATCCCTTCGATTACGAACAATGAGGACCATCCCAAAGGAGGAAATTATCAGTTTTATAAAGGAAACAAAAAAAGAAGTGCATACAAAATTCTGATTGGTGGGCCGATTGAGGAAAAGAAGAAAACTATCACTTTAAATTGGTGCGGCCTCATACTTTCATTGATTAATTGTCTCGGGCAATCAGTATAAAAATTCGAATGCTCTGAAATTTGATGATATAAACGTATATTATATAAATGTAAACGGTAATCCTGACCAGGCAGGGGAGATGGAAAATTTTATTGAGCATCGTGTTGTGTAACAGGAGTAGGTGATGATGACACTCTGATATTGAACGGCATTTATTTGCATTGATTACGTCTTCTTTGCCAATTAAAATTTTATTTTTCTTTTGATAAAATGAGAAGAAAATGATAAATTGGCATGAGATCGAGAGCTTCAGCGGTCTATGAGGCGATTGTAAATATGTAATTGATGGGTAACAAAATTGTGAGGAGATATGTCATTAATTTATGCATTCAAACACACATCAATGTACCTTAATTTTCATTTGCATTTAGTGCAATTGATTGAGTTGCTCTTTTAGAGTCGATAGAAATCACAATGAATCTCGAAGATATCAATTATAAAAAATTATTTGTTTATTAGTGGATAGTTTTTTTCATAACGAAGCGATAAGCAATTATGCAACGATACTTCATTCAGCAGAAATTTAGATGAATTTCTTGATGGTATAAATAACCCATTTTGTCTGAGTTATTAGTGAATCAATGATTTATTCAATTTATTCAATCCATCAACTATAAATTGTTTGCATCAGTTGGATAACACACATTGCATTGAAAGTAACTGAAACGTCGAAACAAAACATATATCATGAAGACTTACGGGATATATCGAATAGGAACAGAATATTGAAACAAAAAAAAAACTTTATCATTAGATGACTCAAAGAGAACAGCATTGCAATTCGTGTGTCTCGATATTTATTTAATTAATTGCTATACAAAAATCATAATGATAATAAAAGATGGAAAAAAGAAATGACTATAATTAAGTAGTTGGTAGTTTAAATTAATATGCTTTGTCCCTTGTTTCTATTGGACTGATACATCCGATCTTATTGAATTATTATTTTTGATTGATAATCCTTTCAGTCTTTCTCAAATCGGTCTAACGTGTTCAATGAAAACAAGAGATTTGCTGTGTAACATATGGACTCTTGATAAAAAAAATATTATCACCATCAGAGAAGTTTATTATCTATTTTTAGAATTCTGTCAATGTTTAGTAAAATCCGTTAATTTAATTTATAGATTTTTTTCTCTGTACTTATTCTGTTAGAGAGAAAATTCTACGTTGATTTTTTATATGAACTTAGTTTAATCAGTATTATTCCCTGATTTTAGTGAAGACGGTATCATTTTTACATTCGAACAAGTGGACAACACAGTTCATGATTTACGACATGATGTATGTCAGATTTTCAGACTGTGCAGTCAATAAAATGTTTAAAAATTAATCACTGTTGACATTTCTTTATAAATTTTTCATTCAATGCTCAAAAGGTATCGTCGCCACCAGGAACGAATGGTCTTGGATCTGAGTGGTGGGGGGGACGTCAAGTCGGAGCTAATTTCGAGAGAGTGAGGGTACTCAGCAGTACTCAGTCACGACCATTATTTTGTGGCGAGGACTATAATTTGTTGGAATGAGATGAGGTAATTCAAATCAGACTCCAGGGAGCGATTTTGCTCGTTTTGTGTCGACATAAAATCATAAATTTCAACCAATCCTAGTTGAGTATTCCGAATCCAGGACTGTCATTGGTAGAAATTTGCGATTTTATGTCGACGTAAAACGAGCAAAATCTCTCCTCTGTTGTGGCGCAAATCTTGCGAAATTGGAGGGAAATTGTGAAAATTTTGAGGAAATCTCTGTTATTGCTTTTATTTCGATATAAAAAAGTCAATGAAAATATCCTCTTGACGATATTTATTGAAAAACTGCATGCTTAAGTCAAACAAATTTATCGCATGTCCTGCTTCGCTACAGAATTTGCAAATATTTTTGAAACTGTAGGAAGATCTGACGTTATTTTCTGCGTGCACAGTAAAAATGTATGGACAACCCTATTGAAAATTCTATTAGTTTTTGGGCGAACATATTGAAAATCGTCACAGCTTTCCTGCGATTTTTTTCTATGGAAAATATTCAATAGAAAATATAGTGAAAGAAAATTAGCAAAATTTGATTTTGCTCTGCAATATATTAGATTAGGACATTTTCTATAGAATTTTCTCGATATGAATTTTCCGATTTTTTTTTACTAATTTTTTTCCTTTCATGGAAAAAATCACATAGCATTACTTGAATAATTTTGGCTGACGAAAATATGGCAATAAAAAACCTCCAGAAAAAGAAATTCTATTAATTTTTTAAAAAAGTACTATTGAATATTTCCGATTTTCTCAATAGAATCAGCAATCGAATTTTCTAGTCGCTTACAGTTCTAGAGACACCTGCAAACATTTTTAGAAAACCTGTTCTTTGAAAAATAGTTTCCATGTTCTGTGAATTACATAGACATCCTATGGCATCAGTTATTAATTTATACTTCACGCTATCATTTCATTGATAGCCGCCGAGAATCTGACCACATGGTCAGAAAAAAAATGACGATTGACCATAAGCATGAAATGACCGAATTAATTTTGACTGTTAATTTCCATCTATATAGATGACCCTTAATTTTCGAGTGCTCCTCCAGTGATTTCTACAATTCTGCATTTTCAGTACACTTTTCAGAAATTTGTATCATATTTACACGGATAAAAAAATTTAATAGAAAAACCTGGTGAATTCGTTAAAAAATTCTATTGGATTTCTATTGAACTTTCTATTAGCTTTTAGCCGAATCTATTGAAATGGTCAATAGAAAAAATTCAATAGAAGAAGTCAATAGAATTCGATTTTTCTGTATAACCTATTCTATTGGGAGATTTTCTGTAGAATTTCCTGGGTTAAAATTTTCTTAGTTTTTTTGTGTGATTTTCTTGATGAGAAGAAAAGACAAATAGAATGAAAAGAATTTAGAAAATTTGAGCCGAGGAAATTCTATAGAAAATATCTGAAGAAAATAAGTTCCATAGAAAAATCGAATTCTATTGGCTATTGAATATTTTCTATTGAAAATTTCAATAGAATCGGCAAAAAACTAATAGAAAGTTCAATATAAATCTAATAAAATTTCGTAACGAATTCGCAAAGTTTTTCTATTAAATTTTTTCGCGAAATATAAGTTTTACTGAAATATCAAGGAATTTCGTCATTGAAAATTCAGAATTTCGGGGAGAAATCAATGAGAACCGTAAATTATAGTTCAATTATTCCTTGCTAAAAATTAATAGGAACCCGAAAAATTCTGATAAACATATTCTTGAATTTTCAATTATTTGAATATTCAGATAATCTGGTATCTTGGCAATGAATATTCATGTTTCATTAAAAATTCAAATAAATTGACAAATTCTCGTCTTTATGCTTCTAAAAAATTTTGGTATTTTATTGAATGTTCAGTGAAATCTGAAATTTCATGATTTTCTTTTCCCGTAAATTGCATTCAGTGACACTGTCCTCAAAAATTACTAGTCAACTGTCCATGAGATTTCATTTTTTTCTAACAGTGTATCATTGAGAACGGGGCCATTGATAATAATTAATAAGTAAAATAATTTATGTCGCGCCGTGCAATAAGTCGACTTCTGCACGACTTGACATAAAATATTATGGAGCACCCGGTAATAAATTTCGTTTTCAACGAATGTGTGTACAGACAATCGAATCGTAAACTACACATTCGTTGAAAACGAAATTTGTGCCCTTGTACTCTAATGTACTAAAATGATAATAATCCAATTTTATTAAAAAGCTGTCCGATCGAACCCTTCAAAAATTACCTAAAAATGACAGTTAATTTGCAACTATATAGGCTATTTTTGGTCATTTCGGCTTGTGTCTGACGCAGCTTAATTGTGACAGTCAATTTGCATGCAAAATTCGGTCAGGCTCAGAAAACGGTCAGAAACCGGTCATTTACATCTGACCTAACCGAAAGGGAAAACGACGGTCATTCCACATCTCCAGTCAGAACTGAAAAATGTAGATTCGCCCTAATGAGGGGTGCACAAAATGGCCCAGTTGGGGAGGAATATTCTTAGCAAAGAAAACGGTTCCAATAATTCGTGGTTTTTGTGAATTTCTCTCAGTCATCTTATTGCATCATTTTACTGTAGGATTATTAACATTTCATTATTAGAAAGGGGAAGTGATGATTGTTGATTGAATTTAAACCACTTTGAGACGCCCCATATTTTATGCGCTTTATGACTCATAAGGTATATAATTTTTTAAAAGTTATTAATTTAAAGTATCTTAAATTAAATTCAAGAACACATGGTAAGGCATTTTATATCAAACCCTACCAGTGTTTAGGATTACCCAGGATTCAAGGCGGGCACGAAGCTGCCATGGAACCCTAAAAGCTAAAAAATCATAAACATTATTTGACAAAGTCACATACTTTCAATTTGACCGGGATGGTCGTTTGATAAAACTCTATTCACGTAGAAAAATACTTTTTATTCAACCTTTCTGGATCAATATAATAACATCAAAAGTATCAAGTCATAAAAAATACAGCGAGTGGGAATGGAACAATCATCTCAATAACCATTGAGTTCTGACTGTCGGTTGACTTGAATCAATGATTAGTTGGCAATAACAATAATACATAAAAATTGAATGTTTCAACAGGAACAATTCGTTGAGATGTAGCAGTATTAGTATAAACATTTTGGGCTTCTCTGGAATTCCAAAAGAACTTGAATTATCTTATTCAACACTATTCGAGACAATAAAAGGACATGAAAAATTCAGATTCATTATTCAATAGATATAGTGTTAATAATAATTGAATGATCACAATTGAACCATCGAGTGAGTTTAAAGTCTAAATGTGTTTATCAGACTTTTCATAAATTTTCATGTCGAATATACGAAGAAAATTAAATGACAAGGCAAGTATAGAGAATAATTGGTAATGGGAGATTGTCAACTTGATCAGTGCGAGCTTCAATAAACGACACTGCAATTATCGATAATGTGCTTCTGATGAGAATGAAGTAATTAGGAATGAATCCCAATATAGCTAATCCACAAACAAACGTCAATTGACTGAGTATACAGGCGACTGTTCCCTCCACCGATTTATTAGAACCCGGCCACTTCGTTTTACCCCATTTTGTGCCAACAATACTCGCAGCTGAATCACCAATTCCAATAGTTAAAACACCACTCAGAAGTGGTAAAATCTCGAGATTGCTTGTCGGCATCCACAATGGAAATGATAATCCACTCAACAAGTACAAGGGCGTCAATGAAATCAAGTGGTCCTTTTTATCTGCGAATACGGAGAATCCTGATTGGAGTATATCACCCAATGGTGGCAATTTCAATAGTCTCATAAGCTGAAATAACAAAATCGTAATATTTTAATTTTACTGAAGTCATGAAACGAAATTAGTCGATTTTATTGGGGTCAATTTTTTGGAATTCTTCGAATGATTTGTTTGTCAAAGAAATTAGCACTAAATTAAAGGGAGATGTCGAAATTTCCAGAACAATTTGAGAAATCTTCGAGTAAATAGAGATTTGGGAGTTGTCGGCAATTATTGGTATGATTCTGTACCTTCAAAATTTTGATTTTGTTGAGGTTCCTCATGTGGTTTTCTTATTATTGATTTTTTTTCCAATTTTTTCAAATTTTGTTACGCGGACTACGTTAATTTGTTAGTATCTTCAGTTTTTCATATTTTTTGTTTCAACAGAGGTAATTTTTTTTGTAGTTCTCAATGTGTATTTCTGACAGATATTTTCCGTTCTGTTGAAAATTGCAAAAAATAGATAAAATTGCTCATTACACCCCCTTTCCCCATCTCGATTACTGTTATTATTAAAGAATCAGAGTCGGTTCGCACGTTTTTCCACTCAAAAATTTTTTTCTTTAATTTTAAATTTGAAAATTTTTTCAATTTCTTCATTTTTTATTTAAAAATATGAATTTGAATTCACTAAAAGTATTACATTTTCAAGTGAAAAAAATATCTCCCAAAAGTACTCTCACATCAAAGCTATGCTACTTCCTTTACTTGAAAATAGTGAAGGGTGGAGTAAAATGACCCTTTTGAATTTTTGATATCTCATAGATAAAAAGACTGTTACTCTGCCATTTCCCTTTTTTCGTTCTCCATTTCCATTTTTTAGTTTTTCTAAAAAAAAATTGGTCTGGAAATCTCCGTTTTGATCACGAAGTAACTGGTGAGAAGAATTAGTTAAAAAGTCAGGGGTGTATTCTATACCCCAGATGATTGAGGAAGAGATAAATCGGTTCCATTTCGAACCATAAATGATGACCTCCAACGTGGAATAAATTGACTCTAATTTCGCTCCCTCGATCTCGAGTGACTAGATAAAAGTATGCTTTTCACTATTCATAATAATTTCAAGTACTGAAAGGATGATCGAATATTCAGATAAACCACTAATAACCCCCCCCCCCCAATTAACTCATCCTTTAACGACATTCCATATTCTATTGGACTCAATTGTTCATCATTAAAATCTTTCAAGTTTGATATTTGTTTCCTGAGTTATTGGATGATATTGTCTGTGTTTGTTGTTCGTTAATTGCTCCCCCGAGGACCCTAACGAAGTTACAGTTTCTAAAATTTTTGGCACCAACGACCCCAAAGGTCTCAAAGCAATATTTTATTTCTCAAGAAATTGTTTGACTCTGATGGAACAACTAATTTAAACACTTTAAACGTATGAATTTTGCGCAGGCTTAAGGCTTTTAACGCTTTGAATATTTGTAGATTGTAAAACCTTGATATTTTTTGCCTTTATCTGTTATTTTACTCTGTAACCATTTTATCATGTTACGTACGCCAAATCTAAATCTACTTGTATCCCCCCTTGCTACAGCAGTGACAAAGTTCTCCTGATAGGTAAGTAATGAATGAATTAATAACAGTATATTATGTATATTTATATAAGAACATTTCTGACCGATTTTTAAGAGAATAAATGTTCAACAGTTCATTATATTGTGGACAGATTGAGTATCCATCCAAATTCTACTTATATCATTCTTCTATTCAATCTGCTCAAGATACTTTCGATCATACACAAGGGAGGAATTACCGCTCCTATGATGATGTGCAATTGATCGACTGAATTCGCTATTTAAAATTTTTCTGTTACCACAGTAAAGTTAGTCTCCCTATTTCCTATCCATTGGTCTCTGTAAATTGAGGCCAAGGATTAATGAATCACTCTCTTAATCGAATTACCTCCATCATCATAAATACACCCATTATGACTCCGCTCGCCAAATAAAGTAACGTCGGCTCCCACAGCAATCCAGGAATGTAAACAAGTACAGCTAATAAATGAAAGCCTTTTCTCCTGACAGTGCTCGCCTGTGAATCGGATTGTATCTGATACGATAGAAGACCAGCCCCTAAAATCAGACAGACTGTCCAATAAACTATAATCAAAACCTGCAAAACAAGAAAGAAAAAACACATAAACAAGTAATTCCCCAACACAAACAAATGCAGTTATACCTAGCCATACCTACCCTACTCAAACTCCCAAAAATATACGAAATCATCCACACGAGAGGACTTCGGTCCAATAATATATGCAATACTGGAACAAGCCCGAGAATCAATAATCCAAACGTTGTCATGTAAAATAAATTTTTCTGTCGAATTTTCGGAAATAGTCCAGGGAGAATACAACAGACTCCAATGAAGATGATCCCCACCTGAATAAACAATAAAATTAAAAATAGAAAATGGTTGAATCGATCAATGAATAAACAATCAAGCCGTAGCTCCGACGACAATAAAATATTCATCAATTCCCTTATCGACTTCTACTCCTGATCCTAAGCAATTAGAAACGTCCATTCCTGTTATTATATTATCTATCCCCTCACCTGGAGAATTGTTGTCGCAATATCATCGTCATGCAGAGGAGGTAAATGATACCTGAGTGGTAGATTAGATCCAGCCGATAATAGAAACAAAATAATCCCATGTGTAACAGTGACGGCTTCACCCAGTGTAAAACACCTCGAGAAATACGACATCAACTGTAGAACCCCCCAAGTCCCCAAAGAGCCAGTCCCCAGGCCCCAGAAAACACTTGTCAGCAGCCCTACACTTGAGTAAGTTGACTATAGTCATTGTAAGCTATTAAAAACTGTTTTCACATTATCTCAAAAACATATCAAATATTGAACCAAAATCAACATACCTTTATTTGCCCCGAGTAAATACAACATTGACGTAATACTCGCTGGTAAAAAGTAGATTATTTGAAAATCTCTACTCGGTGATTTATCAATAATCAATTGTACAAAGAGACAGGCTGTGCTTATTATTAATCCAACTCCAGTCAATCCAACGAGTAGACATATTTCTGAATAACTGTTGTCTTCCCTGAGTATTGTTGCCATTGCACTAAGACCCATCAAAGGCCCTAGCCACAATCCTCCAGTTGCTTTTGCTCTTAAAAATTAAGATAAAACAGCTTTCATTCATTTGAAAAATGATGGAATTACTGTGTTAAGACTCATTTCAGGTCCTAACACTTGCTTTTGACCTTCGAAAATGTCGAAAAATATTGATGCGAAAATAATTGAAAATCGCCTATAATACTTGTGTTGTTGAATCTAGTAATTAAAGAAGCAGATATTATTGCACTCAGCTTTGATGTCAGAAATTGAGAAAAAAAAAGTTTATGGATTGAGAACTAATTCTAAATCATTCATAACATCTGCGATGCTGCCAGGACCACATGCCACATGCAATTACTCTATTTCTTATTGGATCCTGTCATCCCAAAAAAGTTAGTGATTACATAAGACCTACAGAGTCCCTAGCCCTTGCACTTGGTCTGAAAATTATGGAAAATCAATTTTTCATTGATAGAAAAATACTAAAAAATAATCAAATCAGACCCGGAAAGTTCGAGCGTCTCAGGCAATTGACATGTGTTGTTCAGTTGCCTGTTAGAAAAATTGAAATGATTGCATCAGGACCCATTACTGATCCTAGCACTTGCTTTCGATCTTAAAAATGATGGGAAAACAATCTTACATGGAAGGAAAAATATTTGAAAATAGTCCAAATAATCTGTGACGTTTTGTAAGCATCACAGGCAATTTTTACATGCGTCCTTGAACCTTCTAGTTCTAGTGATAAAAAACAGAAAAATAATTGTCTTCGGACAATTATTTTTCTTTTGATCTGTTAAGAATATCCAAGTACTTTGGCCATTTTTTCTCCAGTCAAATGCTTGTCTACTACTTGTCTATAGTTTAACATCAGAGCTTTCATTTGAGCCCCATTTGACCCTAAGTTTCCGGACATTTTACAATGATTTTATTATTTAAACTTTGCAGATCTCAGTTTGAATCTCGATATTGAACCATTAGAAAACCTTTTAAAAATCTGGAAAAAAATAGAAACTTTACTTTTGGAGGAAGATTGATGAAATAATTGAAAAATTGCAATTTTAAGAATTGGAAGAACTTTTCATAAATAATTTATAAATAATCAATTTTCCACCATAAAAATCATTTGTTCAGAATTGTCAAATTTATTTATATTCAGAATTTTACCAGAAATTGATTTCATCCTTAGAAAAATAAGGTTTTCGAAAGTTGAAACAATTTCAATTATTTATTCATAAACAATGAAGGTATGAAACATTCCTACATGTGCAGTTCAGTCTAGTTTTAGAAACAATAACGAAAATTACATCCAAAAGGAAACAATACAGGTCCCAGTACTTGCATTTGGTCTCGAAAATTGTGGGAAAACAATCTTTCATTCATGGAAAAATAATTGAAAATCGTCAACAACACCTGTGATACCAGAACCGTCACGGGTGATTGCTGCGTGCGTTGTTCAGTCTCTAGTAGTAAAAATAACATCGACAGTTGTAAGAAAAAAAAGTAACGAAAAGAGAATTAATTCAGAGGTTAGGTTGAAATGTTCACTTTATCTCTCATAAGTGAAGCATATTCACTCACCGATGTGATATTCCTCCAGCCTCCAAATTTTTCAATATTCTCTTTTCAACATTTTTGTAGCCCATGGTAATCACCTTCATTGTCTCTGTTTTCTGAATGAAATAATAATAAAGAAGAAAAAAAAACCGTCTCCGAGACTCAACACTGACAGACACCCTACTCACTCTCAACTCCGACTGACACTAATTCCCCCCACCACTGAGTCATTCATATGTATATAATACACATGGGCTGCTGTAATACAATAAGAGATAGGTATATACACACATCGATCAGGCGTTTCATATTGCATGATACGTCAATTATTCATTTACGTATTTAACTCTCCCCCCCCCCCCC
>NW_021680525.1:27961-36624 GCF_001412515.2 Diachasma alloeum | reverse complement strand
CTTTCGTCATGTAATGTTTTTCCTCGTTACTAACGTCACATTAATTAGAAAAAAAATTAAATTGCACGATTTACAGTGAACAGAAGGCTATATGCTGTTGAAAACTACTTTTTATTATGCTTAATTGTACAATATCCTATTACAATGTCTATTGTGCATCTTTGATATTATTTCACAATTAGCACGTTTTAAACAGAATCAAATAAGTGCTATTTCAACAATAATTTTTGAATGTAATTCTTCTCAGTTTCTGTATAAATTCTTGATTGACAATATTTCAAATAGGGAATAGTGATTACTATTGACAACAGGGTTGATTTATTTAAAATACAAAAAGGAAAACCTTACGTATAATAGAAGTTATAAATAATTCATTTTCATTCTTCTGGTATGAGGAAAAACATTCAGGCCATTTTGCATGTGTATGAGAGTATCTTACGTTCGATAAACATGAATCGAAGGTCAGATTTTTAGTGATTACTCAGTGAACATGCAACACTTCGGTTTCGAATATTGTCAGGCCGATTGGAGGATTGTGCATCCTGTGGTTGTTTTCAACGTACTTTATACTGGAAGAAACGATATAGAATGGTGAAAAAGAAAATGAGGATCTAATTGCTATTGGTTTTTATGAAGTTAATTAAGCCATTTGTCGAGGAATCGTGACCAGTGATTTTATCAGCACTGTTTAGTTCCGGTTCAATTGCCTTTGCCAACTGTTTGCCCAATTCCACGCTGTGTGAGAATAAATTATTTGATTGAAAAAATTGGATCAACAGGTAGGAGAGGAATTAATAAAACTTGTCATTAACATCTCATTAAGGATATCCAAGTACTTAGGCCATTTTTTTTCTTTGTTGAAATTATTTTCTACATTTTTAGGTGAAAATTAGAGATTTCATTTAAACCTCATTTGACCGTACACTGAAAGAAACAACATATTCTCAAACAAGTCTTATTTGATTAAGAGGAGGTTCACCCCATGAAAAAACTTTTTCGAGAAAAAAAATTAAAAAATAGTATTTTCCCCGCCATTTTTTCTCAGGAATCCGATTTTATAAGTCAAATTTTTTTCCGACTGCTGTAAATTAGAGATTCAATTTTTTTTATTGAAAAATCAAATTTAAAAAAAAACCAACGTAATTGTTTAGACATAGTTCTTTGAATACGATCACAAGTTTTCATTTCATAATTATGAAAAATGCGGGAGAAGATACATTTTCAAGTTTATTGGCCAACCAAAAAAAGACGATTATGTCGTCCAAATTTTTTATGAGTATCAATTAAAATGAGTAAATTTCCACAAAAAAATTGAAAATTAATGGAAGACGTAGAAAAAATGCACCTATCCGAATTTTAGGGGGGAAGTGCGCTGGCGAAATCTAGATTACTGAAAGGATCCCTCTCAATTATAGAGTAATAAAAGACTAGGTTCATGTATGAGGACCACCAAACATACAGTTAGCATTAATAAATGAATTTTATACATAATATTTGGGCAAGATTTTTTTTTTAGATATTAATAGAAATTTTGATGAACGAATCAATTTCACAAGGAACAAGGTATCTTCTCCCGCATTTCTTATAAGCAAAGTTTGTGATCACAGTCAAAAAACTATTGAAAAAAAAAACGTTGGTGATTAGTGTTAAGTTGATTTTTCGACTAGGACTAATTTGAATCCCTAATTTTGAGTGGCCAGAGACAATGTTTAACTACGAAATCAGATTCCTCAGGAAAAATCACGTGGAAAATAGTATTTAAAATTTTTTTTTTCTTGAAAAACGAAAGTTTTTTTCCGGGGTGAACCTTGTCTTAAAAAAATTGAAAGTTGAAAATTCCCAAGATAGAAATGGTTCCCTGTGAGCATAGGAAAGTTTTGAGCATGAAAATTCTACTGGTGCCTTTTCAGGAAAAAAAATTCTCTCATGAAGAAAAGAAAATCAAAAAATATTTTGTTCCAAAGTTACAAGATTACTATCATATCATCATTATCATTCGATTTAGGAATCAATTCCTCATCTTTGAGTAGTGCATAGTCGATAAAAAAAACTACTCTTCCTTCTTTCGCATGAAACGAAGCTTTTTTGAGCACGAAATACATCTAGGAGTATAGAATAACGAATAAGTAATGCAGAAAATGAGATTTCTCATTTGCACGGAAAATATCAATTTTTCGGAATAATAAAATCTATTTTTGCGACAAAAATTATCCATTCCAGGACACTCTTCAACTGTTCAGCATGAATTTTTTATTCTTGGTAATTTTCAACATGCGGTTCGCCCAATTGTTACACACATACACACATATTTTATTTTGTCTCAGTGTATGTTTCCGGACATTTGACGGTGATTTGATTATTTCATTTTCCCAAACTTATTTTTGAGTTCTTACGGAACATTTTAAAAATCTGAAAAAATTATCAAATTTCTTCACTCAACACCTACAAATTATAAATTTTTCACCATAAAAATCATTGTTTCGAAATTGTATTGAGAATTTTTCCATAAATCTATTTTCTGCAAAAAAAAAAAGGTTTCCAAAGGTTTCAAATTTTTTTGGAAAAAGTTATTCGAATGCCACAAATGATGATTTAAAATCTCTGAACGTCGGTATTCAATTACAAAAGGTACTTCGGATATCCTTAGGGGAATGCATTTGAGACGAATTAGTAGAGACTGATCTTACCCCCATTGGTCGAAGGAATTGATGTCCCAGAGTATTCCCTGAGTGAAGATCTTGTGCTCGTACATTGCTGAAATAAAATAAAAATGATAAAATATCGAGTGTGTCGGCATGATTCTTCACTTTTTAGAGTTACCAATTAGAGCCCCCAAAATGAAGGGTGAAACTTTCTTAACGAGAATGCTGTTCGTTGGGCGGTTTCCCTCGAAAACTTTATGAGGCAAGAGTAGCTTCACTTGTTCATCATTCAATCCAGATTGTTGAAGTTCCGCTTTAGCTTGGTCGGAACTTTTACCCTTCATCAGTGCTTCAGTTTGAGCAAGGAAGTTGGCGAGCAGTATCTTATGATGCAAGTCTCCTTGTACCTGCAAGGTAAAAACATCAATGATTAAGGATATCCAAGTACTTTGGCGATTTTTTCTCCAGTGAAAGGCTTTCCACTTCTGTAGTTGAACATCGGAGCTTTCATTTGAGCCCCATTTGAACCTAGGTTTCCACACATTTTACCTTGATTTTATTATTTAAACTTTTGAATCTCGATATTGAACCGTTAGAAAACATTTTTTAAATCTGAAAAAAAATTGGAATGTTTACTTTTGGTGGAAGATTGATGAAATAATTCAAAAATTGCAATTTTTTTAAATTACGAGCTTTTTCTAGAAGAATTAATGTCACAATTTCCTTGATTAAATCATCGATTCAAAATTCAATACAATCCATTGTTTCATTTTCACCATAGAGTCGAATTTTTTCGACTTCAGTTTTCGTTTGGAAAATATGTTGGGATTGAAAACAGATTTTTAAAGGATCTACAAGGATGGATTTTACGAAAATTTTGATATTTCTGTTGGATTTAGAAATGTTCAATACCTTGTTATGGGACAATACTGGAGCAATAAAGTCAGCAGGTACTAGTCTGGTCCCCTGATGTATCAATTGATAAAATGCATGTTGCCCATTAGTGCCAGGCTCACCCCAGACAATTGGACCTGTGGCGTAGTTAACAGTTGATCCTGACCGTGTCACGTACTTTCCATTGCTCTCCATATCCCCTTGCTGGAAATAAGCAGCAAATCGATGGAGATACTGATCGTACGGTAGTAGTGCATGAGTTTCGGCTTTGAAGAAGTTGGAGTACCAAATGCCCAACATGGCTAGTATGACTGGGGCATTTTTTTCCAATTGGGCAGTGCGGAAATGCTGGTCCATGAAGAATGCACCACTCAATAGTTTTTCGAAATTATCGAATCCGATTGATAAGCAGATGGAGAGACCAATTGCTGACCACAGGGAATAACGTCCTCCAACCCAATCCCAAAAGCCAAACATATTCTTCTCATCGATTCCGAATTCTTTGACCTTTTGAGTGTTCGTGGAAAGGGCGACAAAATGTGATGCAACTGCAGCTTCCTAAAATATGGGAAAAATTTGGTAATAACAGTTGGATGAATCAAATATATCACATGTGACTTCTCTGTTAAATATGGAATAACTTTGTGAATGTGAAGGAAAATGAGTGGAGGCATATCTTCAATTGGGAAATTTCTTCTCCTTTAAACAATATTGAGATTTCATGAACAGTTCAGAAAGAGTTTTCAGGAGACTGAAGTTGAATTCGATTTAAGGCCCGGGTGTGCTATATTTCAAAGGTTATCTGAATTTTTTTTATCTTTCGTAATCCAAAATTGTCAATTGAGTGGTACATCATGTAGAAATTCTCAAAAATTATGACAGAATGATTAAAAAAAATAGAAAAAATTCTGAACTTTTCCAAAGAGCGTTTTTAATTGGGATTCAGAATGAGTTGAAAAAAGTGTAAATTACAAATATCTGATTCGCTGTGGCAAACTATCTATTAGCTGTCATTTTGCATGGTGGATAACAAAACACTAACTCCTCATGGGAAGTGACAGCTAGGTATCTCAATTTTCAAACCAGTGGTATGTAGTCATCTGCCATTTTTATGTGATAAAAGTGTGATTAAAAAATTCTACAAAATATTACTTTTTTCAAAGAGCGTTTTCCGTAATAAATGTCTCTGTGCAGTGTGGGAAAAAATTTACGGAATCAGTCTTCTTCCTGCATGATATTGGGTGACAGGCCGCCATTTGTCACCGTAAATCAGATACATTTTTCAATTTCTTGTTATTCAACTTATTCTGAATATAAATTAAAAATGCTCTTTGAAAAAATTAAGAATTTTTTCTACTTTTTTTTGATTATTCATTCGTAATTTTTCAAAACTTCTGCATGATGCAGGACTTAATTGACAACTTCAGATGACGAAAGATGAAAAAAAACATCGAGATAACGTTCGAAAGATAGTACACCATCAATTCGTACACGGGCCTTAAGCTGGGAAAAATCATGAAATTTCAAATTTCACTGAAAATTCAATACAATCCAAAACTTTTGAGGAGCAGGAAGCCAAAAATTTCTCATATTACTTGAATTTCCAATCAAAACATTCAGCATCAAATAACGCTGATTTTTTGATTAATTCAAGATACAAGCATATCTTTACCTGAATATTCCTGATTTCTATTACTTTCAATGGAATAACTGGATGAAAATCTATAGTTTCCATTGATTTTTTCATCGAGTTCTCAATTTTTCAATGACAAAACCTCTTGAATTTTCCGTGAAAATTTTTAGATCTTAGGTGTGGTTGGAAAATTTTCATTTACAAAATTGTCTCCCTCCACTTTCCCCTGTGATCATTACATACTTCATCACTTCACTAGTAAATTAAGAAAATTTTTCACCAATGAGCGATGGAAAATATCAAAAGCCCTTTTCCCTATGAAATTTCTCCAGCTAGAAAAAAGACCTTATGACATTCTGAATGGCCTTTCTCGTCTGATGAATTGATTCAGTGAACGAAAAAAATTTGTCAACTCGCATTCTTTAAATGCTCAAGCAGCCAAAGTTTAGCCGACGTAGCATTTGTGATCGTCTCTTGGGTAGTAAATGTCTTTGAAGCAATGATGAACAACGATGTTTCAGCATTCAACTTCTTGAGCGTCTCCGCAATATGAGTACCATCGATATTGCTAACAAAATGAACCCTTGGACCAATGTGATAGGGTTTCAGTGCTTCAGTGACCATCAGAGGTCCCAGGTCAGATCCGCCAATGCCGATATTGACGACATCCTCGATGGGTTTACCAGTAAAGCCCTTCCACTCTTTCTTGATCACCTGAAAAAAGAAAATTATCCCTGAACATTATCTCATCTACAAGAAATTTTTGAAGGGACAATTCATTAATGGTAAGAAACTAACGTTTTGAAGTACGACGAAATGTTTTTAATTAAAAATATCTTGGACTTAGAAACGATAAGAAACCTTAAATACAAGAAAATAATTAGTAGAAATTCTGTACAAGTTTGTAGTGTAATAATAGAATATTATGCAAAGAAAGTCCACATTTGTGTAAAGATAATTTAATTGAAAGTGTTGGATGGACTTGATCAGCGTTTCAAGGATTTCTTGAATAGATGAAGATATTGATTTGACACAAATTTGTATGGATGGAAAAACAGCATGGGAACGAATAGTAAAAAATATACCTGATTCGTAAACTCCTTCATGTGCTGCAGCACAGCATTTACATCTGGCATGACATCTTTACCATCAACAAAAATCGGAGTATTTTGTCTATTTCTCAAGGCAGTATGTAGCACAGCGCGACTCTCAGTGAAGTTGATTTTTTTACCGGCAAACATTGCGTCACGTGCCTTCTCTATTTGTCTAGCACGCCCCAGATTCATGAGTAGATCCAGGACTTTATCGTCGAGTCGGTTTTTAGAGTAATCCAGGAGAATGGGTCCATCCTCTGGGGTATTAATGTTCAAACTAAAAAATAGTTTTATGAATCAATTAATTTTTCATACACGGATGGGATATCTCACTCCCAACCTAGAGTGAATGAATTGATGTATTGAACAACAACCAATTTGAATGTAATTTTAGTAAATTTTATGAATGCCCCAATGGAAATTTGAAATTCAATTTAATGTAATGATGAAAGTGCTCCAATATAGGGAAAGTTCAGGTCACTATTCCTTGATCCAACAAAGTATGTAAAATTTAATGCAATTTATTGTTTTATTTTCACAATGAAATTTAATATTTAACTTATTTAGCTTCTACTTTGCCGCACCTTTCCGTATTCGTGTTGATTACTCAGCGAAATTATTTCATGTTAATAATATGGTTTCTATTTTCACTCAATTTTCATGGTCTTATCAAAATATCTTTGCAAACTATTCATCGAATTGCCGTGAGAAAATGTCATGTTTGCTCATTTCACCATTATTTACTAATTCGCAGTTTTATTACCGTGCAAGTATTTTTTTGCGTTTTTTTTAAAGCTTTGTAAATTTATGAAAATGGTTGCACGATAATGAAACTTTGTGAGTCATTAAGGGTAGCCCAATAAAGTTGGGCAGCCAGAGTTATCGGATCAACATGGCGATTACGTCTAAATTATCTGCTTTTTATCTGCCATATTTCTGCGCAAACCAAAAAAAATCGACTCTTTTTTTATGCAAAAAATCGTTTTTGCGGGTATTGGGACTAATTGGGACTGCTATCTGCCGATGGCGGCGCTTGCGACGCTATGAAAATATGGTGGAAAATAGTTTTTCGTTCGAATTGGAGCGCGCGCCGCTGGTAGTGGTACAGGGCATGGAGCCGGTGGTGCTAGTCAGCAAGGCAATACCAGTCAGTAGTTTTCCTCCTATTTTTTTTAACGTGAAATGCATAATAACGATCATCACAATGCTGACGTTAACATTCTCTTCAACTTTCCCAGAGGAATTCATTTCGAGGAAACTTTTGGAGCAAGTCAGCGAGTGTTTACAACTTTCAAGTAACCGCGTGATCAGAAGACTGGTATCCGCCATTTTTTTTAGTTACCGAGGGCCCTACAAAGTAGCGCATCAATTGTAGCCACCCCAAAATAGAGGGGTCGGATTTTCGTAAGTGTTCCAATTCGCGATCGCGAAACCGCCGACAACGCAATGGCCAAAAATGCGGGACCTTGGAGAACTACTAACTTGCGGAGCTGCTCAGAACCCTAACCTCAAATAGTGCTGAAATGTCAAGTTGTTTCAAGTACAAGCCGTGAAATAAATTTTGATCTTATAACCTACCGATTGTTTATGAAAATGGCACAGAACAATTATCTCAAGAAGTCGAAAAGAGAATGCTGTGTTCCACAGTGCAAAGTAAAGGATAAACTGAATTTAAGTTTCCATAGTTTTCCATCCGATTTAATTTTACGGAACAAGTGGATGGAAGCATTGAAACTGAGAGGAATTTGCGATGAAAACATGAAAGTTTGTAGTCAACATTTCTCTCTTGACAATTATATAAAGCGGCGTAAGTATTTCATGTAGAGATGAATATTCTATAATGAAATTAGCCGAGTCGGTTGAGTCCATTTTTTGTTGAATATCTCGTAACCGAAAGCAAGTTGAAAAATTTTGGTAATGAACTTTTTTAGGTCTACATTTTTTGTGTCTACATCAATGAATAGTTTGCTATTTTATACTCCAGAGCCTTGGCGCACTACCATCAGATTGGTTCCGCAAGATAGTAATTCTACAAACCACCACCAGACGGCGAGAAATCGCTTTTGCGATCGCGAATTTAGGCTGATATTGGACCCCCATGTACTTAGCCGAAAGGGTGCAATAATTAGGAAAACTATCTTATGTATTCGATTGTACATCGTTAGTACATGATTGTACTAGATTTTTTTTTGTTTGTACATTCACTCATTAATTATAAATAATTATTCAATTTTTGCCATGATGCTGGCTGGAATAAAATGAAAAATTGCTCAATTGGGTTAAATAAATGGTCAATTCGATAGGAAATTGTTTGTACATCATGAATTACATATTTTCTTCGTTTGTACATTCATTATTAATTGATTAAATAACAAATTAATAATTCTTATTCGCCCCCCA
>NW_021680525.1:2233-27936 GCF_001412515.2 Diachasma alloeum | reverse complement strand
AGGGACACCTGGTGCCACTGGATCTCCTCGCCTTGTGGTTTCACGCACCATATTGTTCCTAGTATTGAAGCATCCTTCAGCTAGAGCCCTTCTACCGACCAACTTCCTCTTTTCACCATTGCATGGACGACTGATGGGCCCATGTGCTGTGTGATACGTATCCCTTGTCTTAATTACCAACAGCAAATCCCCAGCGATAGGGCAGGGCTCATTATCTGCAATTCCTACGAATCGATTGCCACACGTTTTGTCGAGACAATATCCAAGCATTTTCACGTAATGTTTTCTGTCAGATGATGTATAAACATATCCGTAACTGAAGCCAAATGCACAAGGCATTCTATATTCTTCATAAAATAAGTCATGGATTACATTTGTCCATACACCCTTCCTCAAGTTATGTTGGATCTTTGATTTCTCCAACTTAATAGGTTTAATTTGATTCCATACTTCTGACGTTAAATTTAATTTGAGTGTTGTTTCATTCTCATCTACCTCTAAATCTGCTTCCTCATGGTCCGACTTTTCATTCCGTGAATCATTGACAGTCTCATCAATAGTTGGGGCTGCTTCAGGAGGGGGGACACCCTTATTCTGTCGAGCCATACTCAAAATTTTACGTCTATCACCAGTAACATTCGTATACCAATTGAGGGGTTTCCATTTCTGACTACAACAGTTTTTGCTCATCTCCTTCCAGATATTAGCAGTACTCTTTGGGAAGACATTCGTTCGAAAATTGTCTATGTAGGCTTCTACTGCCTTAACTGCCTCATCAACACCCACACAACTCGCCTTTGGCATGATGTATTTTTGTGTATCTGCAAATTATAACCTCTAGTTGAAGATAAAATCACATTGAGAAAAAAAATCACTTGGGGAAAAAAAACAAGCCATCATCATTCAAAATAGTATCTCACCAGAAACAGTATAGGTAATAACATCCCACAAGACGAATACAACAATGACGATGTGAATAAAAAACACAGACCACATGTCACCTGATGATCGGACACTCATTCCCTTGTTCCGTTGTCCAGTTCGGTGTCCCTTGGTTCAAGTTATACCCCTGAAAAATTCCATGATACTCCCACTAGTTACAAACAAATAAATCCTGCAGATATTACTATATCTCAATCCAATAAGGATTTATGTTGATAATTGAACAATTTATTGGCGTTTTTCTTCGCGTGTTTATTCCGAGAATAGTAAAATTGTGTTTCTTGGGTTACCGATAAATCGGTAAAACAATTGAACCCCTCATTGGTAAGGGGGGTGAAGCATTAAACTCTTTTACCGACCTGTCAATAACCCAAGAAACATACTCTTATTATTCACAGAATAAATACGCGAAGAAAAACGCTATATACTACTATACATCGAAGCCATTGAACTAACTACGGGGTAACCTTAATTATTATTCCACCACGCCTCAGAAATTCTCAAAACGTCAATGTTTATTCTGTCAGTGCTTTCATTCGATGAATGTGGAAATTTCAGCTCTAATTCTATTTTTCTATATATAATTGGATTTTTTTTTAATTTTTTTCATCCAATAATTTGAGGTTAAAATTACCTTTGACATTTCTATAATTGAAATACCAAATTAGAGACCCATGTCAATGGAAATCGTTATTGATTCTGCTTAGAATATAAGTTATGCGATCTGAAATTTGAACATTATAATCCCATTGTGTATTTGATCATTTATTGCAAATTTTAAAAACTGTAGTTCTTGAGGATTAATATCCAATAACATTATTAAATGAAGGGACTTTCAATAAGTATTTATAAGAGTATAATATTTGAGGAGAGACCATAAACAATGATATTGAATACTATGGAGTAATAGGAATAGAATTATGAATTGATGAGATGCACCATCAAATTCCCATGTTCATTCAAGTGCCCATTTTGCCGAAATATTGATAACGATTAGGAATGCGTACCGAGATAAATCCACTTACAGTTCACGTTTCCTGGATCTACTTCCATTATCGTTATACAGGTAGATGCATCCTGTTTATAACCCTTTATTATCAATTTGACCTATAATGTGAATGTTTTAAATATTCAAAATGAAATCTGATCAGATTATTTTAGAAAAATATGCTTGATTAGCTCACATTCAAAATTTGAAATGATTTTCGTCTCTTTTTTTTGCAGTTCATCATCAGCATTCTGATTTTCACTAAATCGATCCAAAAACAGCAATTATGGCTCATGGTCCTCGGAATTCCCTCCAGTGGTAGAGTTTCATTCGACGTATATTCCTGGAAAATTCAGTCCCGACGTTCATTCAAATTAATTTGGGGATAACTATGCTAATTATCGATTTCTCATGTGCAATTGATCATTCTAGTTTGGAGAAAGGAATATTTAATGTCTTGAAAAACTCACGTGCAGGATTTGAGTCTTCAAATTCTTCTGAGGATCAGCCATCATCTTTCCTTCAACTGTAACATAACAGTTTTATCTGGATATATAGATAGAAAAATACCATAGGGAAAGCCGGATCCTTACCTGCCACAGAGTTATCGAAGAAATTGCCAAGAAAATATAAGAATGTTAACCGACACGTGGAATATCGAGTGAATGAGACGTGACTTGATTCTTTCCTTGCGACAGCAAACTTTTCCAAAACTCGTTTCATTCTCACGTAAAGACTACGAATTTCTTAAAAAATATAATGATTTAATGATCGTGAATATTGTATAAATGATGGAAATCGAATAGTTATTTACTCCAAAAATGCAATGGAGTACGCTTGCTTCACTATGCTCCGAAATGAACATGGCGGCGGTTCATTCCCCTTCTCCTCGTCATGGACCCCCCCCCCCTTGCAGTGCCATTCGCAGGTGTATTTTCATTAAGTATGATGATAGCTGGTAGAAACGAATATTCCTTTCATTAGAGCTAATGAACGATCAATCTCAAATAAGAATTGGGTGGACTGGGAACTCGTTAGTCACGCTGTCAATAGCAGATTTTTATTGTCTGTTCGACTACAAGTTCTCATATGAATTGAATTATTTACATGGAAAAAAAACTATCTCATATGTGCAAAATTCATTCACACCACAATTTTGTCCATGCACTTCGTAAATTCATTTGTCTTCAATTTATATATCACTGGAAAAGCGATCCACGAATATACACCCAAACACTTCAGAATCATGTGTTCTCTCTGCTTTTGTTTGTCTTCCGGGGTCTTTTTCATCGTTTTTGGAGCTTCACCTGTAATGCAATGATTCTCATCATAACCTCCTTTGAGCTGTCGAAAGCCTCGGTCCAAATCTCCAATGTCCTCAATATGATTATATTTATTATCATTTTTGAAACATGTTTAATTGAGACAATTGCCGGCTTATCAGATGTCATGGTGTTCAATTTTATGTTTTTTATTGAGGTAGAAAATAACAAAATGAAGTATATATAACCGCACACAATACAGAAACCATAACAGCTGTCGCGTGGGAAGAATTATTAATTTGTTATTTAATCAATTAATAATGAATGTACAAACGAAGAAAATATGTAATTCATGATGTACAAACAATTTCCTATCGAATTGACCATTTATTTAACCCAATTGAGCAATTTTTCATTTTATTCCAGCCAGCATCATGGCAAAAATTGAATAATTATTTATAATTAATGAGTGAATGTACAAACAAAAAAAAATCTAGTACAATCATGTACTAACGATGTACAATCGAATACATAAGATAGTTTTCCTAATTATTGCACCCTTTCGGCTAAGTACATGGGGGTTGATATTGGAACTGCTAAATATCAAAACGCCACCTATGAATGGCGGATATTGGGCTGCACACAGACAGTATGCAACCCAATTTGGGCGTGTTAGGGCCGGCGCGCAATAAAAAAGAACAGGGAATTGAGAACAAACATTAGGAACAAGGAATAAAGAATAAATTTCAACATTATGTAATTAATGTTTCAACGCACAATAGAGGAATAGGGAATATAACCAAGGAACAAGTGTTGGAATATAGATATAAAATATTGTTTACCTGCCTCTTCCTCATGGCATTGGATCATACATACCCGAGAAAATTTAGTGAAGTACAAAATAAAATGCAGGCAGATGAGGATAAAAAGCAAGATGTCGATGTCAATCAACAGTGTAAAGAGGGGGATGAGTTATTGATTGAATTGATTCGATCCTATATCCGCATATATAGGATAAAAAAAATCCCAGATCTCGATTTATGATTTGATTCGTTACTCCACATTCATGAACAGAATTCACAATTTGATTGTTTATTTAGCAGTGATGCAATATTTGAATGTTTATTTGCGAGTGGCGAACAGAATGAATTTTATTGCGCATGTCATCTGTGTTTATACTTTTTGACTGTGCGTTGGATTGTTCCCTGTTCCCCACGCTATATTCCCTGTTCCTAATGTGTGTTCTCAATTCCCTGTTCTTTTTGATTGAGCGCCGGTCCTTAGCGTGAATATGGGAAGCCTAAAATCGTCCATATTAAGGTATGATACAAGAAGGTATGCTGAAGCTTTGATGTCGCCGACACCGAAACAGGGGACAAGTTCCAATAGAAGCCGCGCGCGGCGCTGTTGCGTCCCTTCCCCTCACGCGGATTAGATCACCCACCTAGAGATCCAAAATGACAGTCATTTTTTAGATCGCGTCATATGACCAAAAAATGACGGTCTTGTGACGGTCATGTGATACAAATTTTTCAACTACAAATGATTGTCACAAATCATTTGTAACCAAATTGTTGTCAAACCATCTATATAGTTGCATAATGACGGTCATAACTAATTCCCAATTTGTGACGGTTATGAATAAAACAAAATAGTTTCATCTATATGGATGGAGAAAAAACGTGATTTCCATTTCAAAATGCGGATTAGGCCAATGCAAAAGGAATTCAACTGAAAATTGACCGAGAAAAAAATAAAGTTTCATCTATATAGATGAAAAATGACTGTCATTTTTTCTTGACAAGTTGTGACGGTCACAGAAGGGGGAGGGAGAATTGTGACAGCCGTTCATGACGCCTCGTCATGTGACCGTCATATGACGGGTCATGTGATGCATTTGCATCTCTACTCTCACCACACGCCGATTTTACTTGCGTCGCGAGTTCAAATCCCCGTCAAATCAAATTTTTTTTTTCATGAGAGAGAAATAGCATATTTCGTAACGAGTGCAAAAAAGTGGTTTTTGGCGAGTGGAATTATATCACTCGCCTTCGGCTCGTGATATAAACCTCCCACTCGCCAAAAACCACTTTTTTCACGAGTTACGAACAAAATTTTTCATCACAATATGTCGCAAAGTTACTTTTCCGATACAGCATGATGAAAATAAAATTGTGTTCAATCGAGAGGAACAGGATTAAAAAATGTTGAGATGAAAACAGTATATGATTCTCAGCAAATAGTTCCATGGGTCGAGCGATAAAGATTGACTGAGAGTCATGTGTTCAGATCTATTGGAGTACGTTTTGGAGCAGACATAAACAAACAACATTCGCGAGATATTTTCGCGCGAAAAATAAATATTGTTCAACATTGGATAAAAATGCATTTTCATTTTATTTTTAATGCTATTACACTGAGCAGTGATTTCACTCTCAATCTTCGTAATTATTTTCAGTAAAAAAAGAAAGAATTCACATATAAGATAAAAATCACCCCATTAATGAAAGAGTGAGCGGGGCATTGACTATTAAGGAAATAGTACATGAAAAACCATGAATATATTTTCATTTTTTAATTTTTCTTCGCATTGTACATATAAATTTCATACGGGACTAATTATTTTGACTTAAAATATAAATTTCATAACGTTCCCTCCAGTAAAATCATAGCTAGTGGTGGGAGACTCAAGGAAATGAGGGGAAGTATAAATCGACCGGAACGCCACGCTCTGGCGCTCGGGCGAACTTGTCCCCTGTTTCCTCGCTTCATCATACCTGTCTCTATCATACCTTAGTCCATATTGGTGAAAACGAGCGCCGCCATCGGTAATTAGCGGTCCCAATTCGCGATGTTAAATGAGCGTCAGATGGCGCTGATGAACACAAAAATGGCGGACCTAAAATATACCGATTCAAGNGTACCGCAAGATGTCGCTAGGGGTTACTGAGTGTTACGTTCCAAGCTGGTTCTCCGTTGAACAGATGGCAGGTCCAATGCCCGTGGAGCGCTAAAGCACTCTGCTCCACAAGTGCGGGAATTTTCGAATAAAAATAATTGAACACGAACACCAATTTAATTAGATAATCCAATCGAAACGTTTATATTTACTTTTCAAAACTTGGAAGATATTTTACAACAACACTTTGGGTTTTTAAAACTTGAGAAGACGATAACAATTTCTCTCGAACTTCTCGTATCGACGTATGGGGTGGATCTGCCCTTACTCTTACTAAAATTAGTCTAAGTGTCGAAGACGAAGGGCTCATCCCACAGAAAAGAGTAGGGGACCAATCGTGGCTTTGAATCCNTTATTGGAATTAAATCTGGAGGATATATTTAACTATGTTGGGGATGTGTCCAAAGCGGAAAATAAACGAGCGTGTGTCGAAGGTGATAGAATTATCACGTCTGATTTTATATTTCACATTGGGGTCACTAAGAAGACTGAGAACAANGATTTAATGTCAAGCTAGAATTGCACTCGAAAACTCTATATAAAAAAAAACAATACAAAAGATCTTTTATTTTTCGATGGCCAGAGCTACGTCGAGAGACTCTTTAGATTTATTATTCGTTTCCTGTTTACGAGTTTCTCGAACTTGCTTTCCAAAATTCTATATTTTCTTGTTTCCAAAACCGTGGGAATATTTCAACTAGCTTAAAAATAATATTGGACTTATAAAATTATCAGAAAAAAATATTTGAATCTCAATGGTATAATCTAGTGGAATAACGGTAGTCATAGGGGCTCTATATGGTAACTAGTGGTTTACGCGACANATGAGACTCCTCATGAAATCAATGTACAAATTGGTATAACCAATAACAACAAATCGATCGAATGTGTAATGTATTTTATGTCATCAGTGCGTCTGTGGGGGTGGTGAGTGGGTACGTGTGGGGCGGGGGTGTAGCGTCTCGCTACACAAACACCAACGCGTAACACACGCACGGATACGACAACGCTGAGAGACGACTGGACATCGGTGACATCATCGCGCTCTGTCACGCGCCCAGTATAAAATACCTCTCGCTCGCACCTATTGTCATGCGTATCCAAATTCCCGTCTTACGCGGTTTAAGATAGTTAGTAGAGTCTAACACTGACCTCCGATCAGATCACTTTGATTATTCTTTCTCTTTTGTATATATATTCTAAACGTCTTGATTAAACTGTAATTTATATTCTGAATTACATTTGTTACTGCATTGTTACATCCCTCAACAACCTCAATTCCTAGAGCGGGGGGGGTGTCCAGGGGGGCTTCGCCCCCCCCATTGAAGAAAAAGCCAACTTTGAAAGAAAAAAGAAAATGAGTTTTTTTCTAAATATTAGAGAATAATTTTTTTTGCGCGATTTTTCTCCACCCCCTCCCCCCCCACCCTGAAGAAAATATGAGGAAAGTTTGTTGATTTTTCATTATTTTTTTATTAGTATGAAGAATTAATAAACATAATCTCAACAATATAAAAAATCAAAAAGTATCTCATCACCACCCCACAACCGACACAAACTGCAAACTCAACAATGATCAAAATAAAAGAACTAATGAAGACTCATGAACTTCAACAAATTCCAATATCAACAACAAAGAGAACTTGAATGTAATGAACCTCCTCAAAAATCCCCTGTCAAATGTATCTCTTACTTTTAATAATTGTTCAAATATTTCAATCTATCTGACAAAAAAAGATGAGTAATGATAATAATAATAATAATAATTTATGTTTATTAATTATTCATACTAATAAAAAAATAATGAAAAATCAACAAACTTTCCTCATATTTTCTTCAGGGGGGGGGGGGGGGGAGAAAAATCGCGCAAAAAAAATTATTCTCTAATATTTAGAAAAAATACTCATTTTCTTTTTTCTTTCAAAGTTGGCTTTTTCTTGATAGCATTTCTCTGCTTCCTGAGCGTTTCGAAGTATATTTTCTGGTAGTATTTCATCGTGTTCACTAAACATATCTTCTTGTGTATTCATATTTCACTTTTTGAGTTAATTATTTATTATTATGCAGTTTATTTTTTAGCTTTTTGCACTGCGATTTGTTTCGTTAAATAGTGTCTAATGGATCAGCTGATCGGTGTATGGTTGGGATAATGGGTTATGTTTGTACCGCAAGATGTCGCTAGGGGTTACTGAGTGTTACGTTCCAAGCTGGTTCTCCGTTGAACAGATGGCAGGTCCAATGCCCGTGGAGCGCTAAAGCACTCTGCTCCACAAGTGCGGGAATTTTCGAATAAAAATAATTGAACACGAACACCAATTTAATTAGATAATCCAATCGAAACGTTTATATTTACTTTTCAAAACTTGGAAGATATTTTACAACAACACTTTGGGTTTTTAAAACTTGAGAAGACGATAACAATTTCTCTCGAACTTCTCGTATCGACGTATGGGGTGGATCTGCCCTTACTCTTACTAAAATTAGTCTAAGTGTCGAAGACGAAGGGCTCATCCCACAGAAAAGAGTAGGGGACCAATCGTGGCTTTGAATCCAGTGAATAGGGTTGGTCTAACACCCCCGCGATCGCTCGAGCTGCCCCAGCCCCAACTCTCGAGTCTACGTGACTTGAACAAAGGGCCTTACATGTGGTTTTTCGAGAGAGACAGAAAATGCTTGAATTTCACCCGGGGAAAATAAACTGTCTCCAGGAAAAGGTTTTACGACTCGAACGATTTAATGTCAAGCTAGAATTGCACTCGAAAACTCTATATAAAAAAAAACAATACAAAAGATCTTTTATTTTTCGATGGCCAGAGCTACGTCGAGAGACTCTTTAGATTTATTATTCGTTTCCTGTTTACGAGTTTCTCGAACTTGCTTTCCAAAATTCTATATTTTCTTGTTTCCAAAACCGTGGGAATATTTCAACTAGCTTAAAAATAATATTGGACTTATAAAATTATCAGAAAAAAATATTTGAATCTCAATGGTATAATCTAGTGGAATAACGGTAGTCATAGGGGCTCTATATGGTAACTAGTGGTTTACGCGACATGAGAACGTGTAAAATACCAGTAAAATAGCATAGGACGCGTGTAAAACTGGGAACGTCTGTTAAGTGAAGAATGATTGGTGGTGCGTGTAAAATTCGACTTACCGACCTCCAAACGCCCCCGTTAACCTGCACTTTACACGCACGCATGACATAAAATTACTTACTGTTTCAGATAAATTAATGTTACCACAATGTGTTTGCATTTTGAAGAGCCAGTCTTGCAAGTGCATACACATTCGATCGATTTGTTGTTATTGGTTATACCAATTTGTACATTGATTTCATGAGGAGTCTCATGAATTGCTGAAGACTTGACACACCAGGCAGAGATTTTTACACTGAGAAAAAAATTTATTCCTGCCAAGAAAATGTTATTGGTGATCTTTTTCATACTCTTAGTAGAAGAAAATATCTCTTTTGGGACGTATTTCTCCAGGCCAGTCATTTCCAGGTGCTCCGAAATCAGTTCCAAGCGTGAGAATTATGGTGATCTATAAGAATATTCTTCTGCATATGACCTCGAAGAAACTCCAATAATAATTATTAACATTTGGAATTATTCCAATTTTCTTTACCTGAGAAAATCGCCAATTTGTAAAATCCGGAAGATATCGAAGAACATTTTGTCAAGGTCATATGTAGCATAATAATCAGATTGTTCAACATCACTGTAATTTTTGAGGATAGACTTGGACTCTCTGAAAATGACTGCCCTGGAAAAATTCGTTCTGAAAAAATATTATCTTCTGACGAGAATATCATTCCTGGGCAGGAATAATTTTTTCTCTCAGTGTACTCTGTTCTCAGTCTTCTTAGTGACCACAATGTGAAATATAAAATCAGACGTGACAATTCTATCACCTTCGACACACGCTCGTTTATTTTCCGCTCTGGACACATCCCCAACATAGTTAAATATATCCTCCAGATTTAATTCCAATAAGTCACTCATATTAATAATTATACGGTTGGAAGGCCCTCACGTCACGTATACTTATAACCTAGAATAATTTATAGTTTGTTTACTAAAATATTTGAATCGGTACATTTTAGGTCCGCCATTTTTGTGTTCATCAGCGCCATCTGACGCTCATTTAACATCGCGAATCCTCGAATCCGAAAGCCAAATGGGATGGGTTTCAGGAATTGATAACCCTGTCAGCAAATTCAAAAAATTCTACGTGTTCAAGGAAAACACTGAATTAAATCATAAATAAAATTTTTTTTAATATTTTTAAGATTCAGTGAATCAATGAAGACAAATCTTACTTGTTAGGGAAATTCGCAATAACTATTTCAAGGTTATCTCGCAATTCTAGAAATTTCTTGATTTATGTCTCGGGGAATTAATATTTACTTCATTCTCACTCAATTTTTTGACACGTGTCATAATTAACATCAAGACTTCATCTTCAGAAATTGAAATCCCTACATTCTGTTGACACAATATTAGAGCGCTTTTCTTGACGTGGTTTTTCTCCAACTTATCTGAGTGAGTTTCTTCAAAATTACTTTTTTTGTTTTTATGACGTTTTTCTTTCACTGGCTAACCTTTGGTTTTGCGCGCCGTGTTTCTTTAATTTGGTTTAGTCGATAAAACTAGTGACAACCAACAATAAAGTTATCACTTGTTTTACCAACTCAGCCAAATGCAAGAAACACAGCGCGCTAAACCACAGGTTAGCCAGTGAAAGAAAAACGCCATTAATGTTTACATGTTTCTTGAAATCTGGATTTATCTCCAAAACAATTGAACTCTAACAGGCGAGGGGGGTGAAGGGCTAGAGGTTAATTCAGGTTTCAAGAAACGTGTAATAAACATTGAAAACAAAAAAAAAAAGAAGTTTTGAAGCAACACACTTAGATAAGTTGCNAGCCCTATCCAACTCTATGCATGCGGCTGTGGATTCTACACTGCACCGCATTCGCACTCCTATAGAACATAGGAGTAGCATGGGAAACCACAGAAAACCCATGCCGGTACAGGCGGTCACTATATTAGCCACCTCCCGCTCGCCGGAGCCTCCGGTTGAAAAACTCGGTTCGACGGGGAATCGAACTCACAACCTTTCGCACACTAGGCTCGCACCTAGCCGCTTCGGCCACCGACGTGGGTATTTGTCGGATTCTGAAAGTGAGATAAATGTGTACCACCAAGACTTGAAAGGGACTTGTTACACTTCATGTCGAGAGAAATAATTCTAATAGATATTTTGTGATATCTGTAACATGATAAGTTTTTTCAATGAAAAAGATTCATTGTTTCATTTTTAGAACATCATTTATTATGAAAATTGTAAGGAACTTACAATTGCCAGGCCAGGCCAGGTTAATGTACGCTGAAGCCTCGCTTTAATTTATCACTCAATTTCCTTCAAATTTTCATAATAAATGATGTTCTAAAAATGAAACAGCGAACCTTTTTCATTGAAAAAACTCATCATGTTACAGATATCACAAAATATCTATTAGAATTATTTCTCTCGACATGAAGTGTAACAAGTCCCTTTCAAGTCTTGGTGGTACACATTTATCTCACTTTCAGAATCCGACAAATACCCACGTCGGTGGCCGAAGCGGCTAGGTGCGAGCCTAGTGTGCGAAAGGTTGTGAGTTCGATTCCCCGTCGAACCGAGTTTTTCAACCGGAGGCTCCGGCGAGCGGGAGGTGGCTAATATAGTGACCGCCTGTACCGGCATGGGTTTTCTGTGGTTTCCCATGCTACTCCTATGTTCTATAGGAGTGCGAATGCGGTGCAGTGTAGAATCCATAGCCGCATGCATAGAGTTGGATAGGGCTGATTAGCCAATCAGAGGGCAGAAAGGGCCGGAATATAAAAAAAAAGAATCCAACAAAATATTGGGAAACAAATGTGCCCCTACCATTCAATGAACCAGAGACCTTTCTGGCGAAAAAAAAAATTATTACAGATATCGAACAATGATGGAAGAAGACATTCTCTAGGATTTGTTCCTGATTTGAAAAGAATATTTCAAGAAATCGTTAATGCGTCCAATAAACTTAAATGAGGACACAGCATTTTCTCGACATAATAATTTATTACACACAACGGACTTATATTCTAATTGCACGATATATTGAATTACACTAAATTGAAATGACAACCCACTTACACATTTTGAATTTGATATTGGACAATTCCCTCTTGTAAATATTCAATTTATTGTGTGCAATCCGACAGATATAATTTCGAACATGTGGAATTCACAAGAACAAAAATCCACCAATCTCGGACTGAGTTTTGTACATTTTGTGTTTTCATGTTCTCATAGCGCTTTTCTTGACGTGGTTTTTCTCCAACTTATCTGAGTGTGTTGCTTCAAAACTAGTTTTTTTTTGTTTTTAATGTTTATTACACGTTTCTTGAAACCTGAATTAACCTCTAGCCCTTCACCCCCCTCGCCTGTTAGAGTTCAATTGAGTGAGAATGAAGTAAATATTAATTCCCCGAGACATAAATCAAGAAATTTCTAGAATTGCAAGATAATCTTGAAATAGTTATTGCGAATTTCCCTAATAAGTAAGATTTGTCTCCATTGATTCACTGAATCTTAAAAATATTTAAAAAATTTTTATTTATGATTGAATTCAGTGTTTTACTTGAACACGTAGAATTTTTTGAATTTGCTGACGGGGTTACCAATTCCTGAACGATTGAGACTCTAAAGGTAGTAACGATTCCCACATTACCGGCCATCAATCAAACAGTTTGTCCAATAACGCGTGGGTTTGTTTTCGGGAGTTATTGCATTGAGGAGATTAGCATTGTCGTTTTATTGTTTTTGATAGGATTTACGAGTCATTGAAGTGCAATGTTATACAATTCTTCATTCACCTTTCGTCATCATTCATTAAATGCAATGAACCCGTATAATAACAGTCCATTTTGATACTACATTTTTTTCTATGGCCGGGGAACTTTTCCCCTCGGAGTGCTTTGTTACAGCACTGCATTTAGCTTTCGGATACGAGGATATCGGCCCCAATTTATTTAGGACTTTGGTGGGAAAATTGATGCTTTTCAAATAAGATAAATTCGTCATTACGATGCGTAAATTGCATTTTATATTTTTTTAGAAACGTATTCAATAATTGTTCAAATAATAAAAATTCAGTACTGAACAGCGGCAACGTCGCCTACTAGAAGATTTTAGTTATACGAGTTGGTAAAATTGGCTTCCCAAATCCCAACTAGCTGTTGTGTAGACAACTAGTGACAATTAGGGTCCCTAGACAGGTCGCCAAGTTCCCTACTTTTAGTGGAAATTTGAATATAGAATAATTATTTGGGAGATTTATTGATGTTTTGAGACATCAAATTAAGAGATAATCATGTATTTGTACGTCGTTTAAATTGTCGAGATGTTTAAAGTATTCTTGAGGTGTTCCACGGGGAATTTCCCCGCAGCTGCATTTTTCTAGCCACGTGTTCTTTTCCCGAGTAAATTGTCGCCTCTCCGAGATTTTCGAGTGTTATAAATCAGTCGACTTTTGGAAATATTCCCTCGATCTCTTCTACGGTTTAATATATTAACAGAGTGGTTTTGCATTCCACGGGCAACTTACCCAGGAGCCCTCTGGAATTACTAGACTTGAAAATCCACACACAACACAGCCAACCACTCTAGTGTCGCATAGACCCCTAGTAGCGACGTAGGGTCCCTATGACCGTCATATTCTCCACCAGACGAAACCATTGAGATTCAAATTCTTTCTTCAATAATTTTTATAATTTTTATATTCACGTTAGTCGAAATATTCTCACGGTCGAAAATAAGAGAAGACACAGACTTTTAGAAAGTACATTGAAAACTCGCGTAAACAGGAAACAAGTTATAAAACCCAAAATTCCTCGACGTAGCTCAGACCATTCGAAAATAAAGCCTTCTTTTGTATTTGTTTTTTCTAATAGAGTTTCGAGTGCAATTTGAACTCAACATCAAACCGTGAGTCATAAAACCTTTTCCCGGAGACAGTTTATTTTTCCCCGAGAGAAACTCAAGTATTTTCTCTCTCTCTCACTCCGTACCACATGTCAGGCCCATTGTTCGGGTCACGTACTCTCGAGAGTTCGGGGCTGGGCCAGCGCGATCAATTGTGGGGGTGTAAGACCATCCCTATCGACCAAGTTCAGGGTCACGATTGGTCCCCTACTCTTTCCTGTGGAAAGCGCTTTGTAACTAGCGAGACTTAGATTAATTTTTAGGGTAAGTGTAAGAGTCAGATCCACGGCCTACGTGGACGAGAGAAGTTGGAGAGCGATAATCAGTTCAAGTTTATATTCAAGAGTTTACTAAGTTGTTCTTGTAAAATTTTTAACAAGTCTAAATTGATTAAACGGAATATTGTGTGCCAGTATAAATTCAGTGTTTTGTCTACTTTTCTTTCGAATATTCCCGCACTTGTGGAGCAGAGTGGTTTAGCACTCCATGGGCAACGGACCTGCCATCTGAACGAGCAAACCACCAGCTTGGGACGTAACACTAGACTGTTTATCCGCAGTATCACGCAGTATAAACGGATTCAACAAAAATTCGCTGTGAAATAATAATAATTATTATATTGACGGTGATAAATGGATTGGAGGGAACAAAAAATGTTGAATGAATATTTTGCGCATATTTCGTAAAGTATTTCGGTTCAGTGTATATTGTACGTTCGATCTCAAACGCGCTTCTCTCACGTAACCTCTTTCATCAGTGCCCACGATGTCGTCAATATTACGTCTTTTTAACTCAGTTGCAACCTCTGGAGAATGTAATGAGAGTTGCCACTCGTTAAAAATTGGCTGCTGTTCATATAATAATTGAAGACCTCATGAACATTCATTCAAGTCTTAGAAGTGACATTTCTTCCGGAAAAAAATTGACAATAAATTAATGGCTCAACTCCAGAAGAAAGACGATTCAAAAAATCGTGCATTTTTTCACAGAAAATAATGAGAAGTACATTCCAAAGAGTAAAATGTACTTATAATGCAAATGGATAATTTATTGAGAATGAGATGCTATTGATGTTGATGTGAAAAAATTTTCATCTATTATTCTATGACTGTTTACATAATTAAATAAACGTTGATCGCACTTTCTTCAATCTTTCACGGAGGGTTGTTCTTTCTTATAACATAATTCTCCCAAGATCTGTATGACGCAGATTTGTATTTGGCGCGTGCCCACCCCTCTCTATTAGAACTGTAGCGGCGTTGTCGCGTGGTGGAACTGCGTTCGCAGATTTTAGGTTGATGGCAAATCCTCCATGTTTTTTTTAACATTTTGGGATGAATTATTGATTTCATCGGTGTTTACGAATATAGCGTTTGTGCGTTTCATCATTCTCCAACTATGTGCGGAGTTTCATCACGTTAGAAAAAATTTTCAGGCTTTTTCTTAAGCTTTTGTGGATTTTCCATAAGTACACGGGTTAAATTGCTGTTTTTTGAAAAATCATAACTTGGTTATGCCGTTGCGAAAAAATCTGGAATTATTCACACGGTTTTCTAATAGATTGAAGAAGCTTACAAAAAAACCTCATAAATTTCTTATATTATTAAAAAAATCTAAAAATGCATGGGGAACATCCTTAAGGGGGGACGTCGGTGAGTTTTGAAAGTTTTCGGTAGAGCTAGGGACCCATTGAGCGATTTTTGATATATCATGGGATATGTTAAAAAGTGGAAAAAATCATGACCCCAATCGTTTTTGCCCCATACATCCCCGAAAAACGACGTTTTTCATGTTTTTAGCTACAAAAGTTTTCTCGTACCACAGTTTTCATCCGATTTATATATATTTTTTTTAATGTTCGTAAGACTCCCAGGAACAAACATAAGTATCCGTTTTACGATCCGTCAATTAGAGAATTGAAAAATCGAAAAAAAAGAAAAAAAAAATTGAAAATTTTTTTTTTCTGTTCATAACAATGGGACATCGTGCCCATATTGTTTAGGGCTTAATATAGAACAATTTAGCTTCCTTTGCTGGCTAGCACATTGTCAACAGTGTGAGGGGTATGGGACAAAGTAGCGTCCATAAAAATTGTGGATAAGGCGCAATTTGAATAATTAATTGAACACGAACGAAACCATAAAAGTAGTTAGAATTGCTTTTACAAATACCTTTTTAACATTTTTGATTACTATATGATATAT
Source organism: Diachasma alloeum (assembly GCF_001412515.2). Lineage (NCBI taxonomy): Eukaryota > Metazoa > Arthropoda > Insecta > Hymenoptera > Braconidae > Diachasma > Diachasma alloeum. The sequence continues at coordinate 11,562 of NW_021680525.1, read as the reverse complement.
TTAATTCGCAAGCACATTGTCATATTTTACCCAAAAGTACTGCGGAGATCCCTTAAGAAATTGGCCATCTAGCTTGGGCGGCCAACTTGCTTAAATGAGGCCTGTGACGGAATTTTCGAGAATTCCGCCACCTGTACACAACTTCGCCATAGAATTAAGTAAATCGTAAGAGTGAGTAGGTAAGTGTGAACTTATTTTGATCTTTTCCGAGAGAGTCGCGATTTCCTTAACCCCAAAAAGTTAGCACCCCTACGGAAGGGCGATACAACACCCCATTTAGCTCCAGCTCGCAGAAACCGGTCTCCAGGAACATCAGGAGGGGTCTCGCGGGGAAAAACAACGTTCAATTGCAACAGATAATTAAATTCACGTGTCTATAATACACATTAAAAATTTGAGGTAGCTGTAGCTTTGTACAGCCGTGATTTTACGTGGATACGTCTATGTGACAGAGGGGAAACCGCAGTCCTCTGCTGTCGTAATGAGTAATTAAAATGTGCGTGTCATTGGACAGAATCAATCAATAGATTGGGAGAAGAAAAAAAAAGTGTGATTCGATTCTTTTGCACAATTGGGAATTTTACATCGGTACGGCATCACGGAATATTCAGCGTAAACAACAGACGAGAAATACAATGTGGACAACAGCTGACTACGCAGGCAGCGTCGATATTATATATGGGCCATTCCGCCAAATATCGGCGGAAATCTGGCCTCAAAATTTTCGATACTTTTTTTTTTGCTTCTTTGTACTACTTGTGTATGAGGCATTCCATGCTATTTCAATAATAAATAATCGATTTTTTTTAGATTTCGATTTAAATTGAGTACTTTGTAGAAGAACCCCTAAAATATTCCTAAACGGGAGGAAAAAAAAAAATTTTTTTTCACAAGTTATTCAAAAAACAAAATTTGGTGTATTACCAGGGAGGGAATTGTTTATAGCGTCATAACTCGATAAACATCTGTTATATCGAAAAAATGAAAGAATACTTTTTTACTGCAAAGAAGTGATATATTCATATAAAAAAAATACAAAAAAATTCAATTTACTGTCCATTTGTTAATAAATAAAACAAAGTTGTTGTAAAAAAAAAATTCATCTCGAAAAAATTCCGAAAAAAATATATTTTATAGAATGCTTATCATGAAATCCGCTGTCCAATTTTTATGAGGTAATCTCATATAGAGTCTGAGATAATAATTATTTAGTGAGGCTGCGTCGGGCAGCGTAGAGCGGTGACCACCCTGCGCTCAGCGAGTCGCGGTGGCAGATGGTCGAGTTGGCGGTGTTCAGTGGATGCTATGAGTTATCTGGGAAGTAAATATGTGATTTATTGAATTAGTGCGCTTAACTTTTCTTTACAATATCTCGAATTACAAATTCGTCGTCTAAAGAATGAATTTTACATTTAAGACTATGAGTATCTTTAATCGGTATATAGCAATGAAATTGACGAGTTCCAACGATGGATGAAGCATTCTCAAATCGAATTTTCAACGCCTCTTCTTCTAATGCACGTTCTTCCTCAGTACAAAAGATAGTTTGAATGGAAGTCATCGATTCTTTCGCGAATTCGTACAATTCGCGTGGAGTTGTGATTTGATTATCAAACGGCCTTTGGATACTTGCGCGTGCTGCGGCTCTCTTGAAAGTGCCACCAATCCCATCACAGGGCGATTTTCCGTGAGAGGTTGCGAAAAAATGCCATTCAGCATCCACACCAAAGTCCGCTTGATGATAAACTAGATTAATGAAATTTTTTCGATTTTTATATTGAGAACTAGCACCATCAGAAAAGTGGAAAATTTTCTCAACACAATATTTTTCTTTTAGAATATTTATAATTTTCCTAAGGAACAAATGCACAGCTACAGTGTCGTGGACGGAGGACTCGGCAATAACTACAAAACTATCTTCCGTTTGACTTCCTCAGTGAGACAACTGGTGTCAGAGTGACCCTCAAGACTATCCAATGTCTTACTAATAGCCTCATGAATATCATTGATCGTTTTCCTCTTTTCTGCAGCACTTCGTTTGCTCCAGTCACTCGGGATGATAGGCTGACCCAGTGATGGTAAAGCTTTATTCAATGCCTGTATGGCGACTTCTCGTTGCTCACCGTCATCTAATTCAAACTCTTCATCGGAATTCCCTGAGTCGCTGGATCTGGAGAAAGTCTCGAGATGGTTCGAAACTTCTTCACTTACGCCCATTACACAGTTGGCCATCTTCTTCTGCTTCAAACTTATGTGACACGACTTGCAAATAAACTGGCCATGTCCAATTTCTTCGGCAAACGATTCACGAACGTCATCACTCACTCGAATAATTGACTTGTTTACGCGAGAATGATTTTTCTTCCCAAGTGGGTTACAACACAGTTTAAAAGTAGGCATACTTCCACTGATTTTGCTCGCAACGTAATCTTCTCGAAATACTTGTCTCGATGTCACCTTGACAAATGTGATCGAAATCTGGAATACACTGTATTTATGCACTTAGTGCTAAGATTGAGGTTTACGTTCATTGGCTAAGCGAATCATAAAATTCGACCATTTACAATGTCCTTGTAATGACCTGATGTCTTCGAGATTGACCTCTGCTCCACCCCCCCCCCGCGTTGGTGACGTCGCCACCACAGCGGGGGTTTCCAGGTACGCACCCCTTATCACATTCCAAGTATTAATTTAAACCCAAACTATGAATTCCATTCATTGATAGATGAGTAAGAATACCAGGAAGAATACAACGTTGTCTATAACGCCAATTAAATACTGCCTTCATCAGCTCCCCTTTTGTTGTTTTTATTCCTAAGTTATGTGTCATAATGATTCCCGTACAAATTTCAAAATTATAAAAAGAAAATAATCTCGTAGGGTTTCAGAATGCGGCAATTGATTTAATTTCGGGGGATAGCATGCGAAGGAATCAATGAGTATGATTCTCTGACGGCTTACTTGCGGCCTAACTCAGCGGGGTTGTTGAAATTATCTCGACGCAGCCTCACTAAATAATTATTATCTCAGACTCTATATGAGATTACTCCATGAAAATTGGACAGCGGATTTCATGATAAGCATTCTATAGAATATATTTTTTTCGGCATTTTTTCGAGATAAGTTTTTTTTTTACAACATTTTTTTTTTTTATTTATCAACAAATCGACAGTAAATTTAATTTTTTTGTAAAATATATTTTTTTATATGAATATATCACTCTTTTGCAGTAAAAAAGTACTTTTTCATTTTTCCGATATAACAGATATTTATCGAGTTATGATGCTGTAAACAATTACTTACCTGATGGTACACCAGATTTTGTTTATTGAATAACTAACGAAAAAAAATTTTTTTTTTTCCTCGCGTTTACCGACTTTTCTAAACCTCCTCTACAACATATTCGAAACCCAGGAAAAAACAATTTTTGGCCTATTGAAATAGCGTGGAATGCCTCGTATAGAAAAAAAGATTTCCCGACTAGGAAAGGTCCCGTCTTTTAATTGGAGGGGCTGCGCAAGGTTCAACGATTTTACGCGAAAATTGTTCAATCGAATTGAACGTTCGTAGAAATGCTTAGAAAAAAAAATCAAAACATAGTTTTTGATCGGAAATTTTCGGAATTTTCCGGAAATGATGTTCATTTTCTCCTCCCACCCCTCCTCCATCGTGAAAATCGAAAAAGAAACCTTTAAACGTCATTGTTGGCAAATTCACCATTTTTTTTTCTAATAGTTTTTTTTGAAAAATTCAGAAAATTTCCGATCAAAATCATATTTGAAACTTGTTCGCTTCTATAATGCTCAAGTATAGAAAAAGAACAGACAAAAAAATGAATATTCGAAAAATGATGAATATCATAGAACCAAGATCATATTTCATGGAAACATTCTCTATTTTCTATATCATCATCTTCTATGGAAATATCGTCTTCTTCCTACAATATTATTATTTTTCGAATATTCGCTTTTTTAGAATCATTTTTCTGCAGATGAGCATCATAGGAGCGAACAAGTTTCAAAATGGTTTTGATCGGAAATTCTCTGAATTTTTGAGATAAAATATCAGATTTGAAAAAAAAATGGCGAATTTGCCAAAAATGACGTTTAGAGGTTTCTTTTTCGATTTTCATGATGGAGGAGGGGTGGAGGGAGAAAATGAACGTCATTTTCGGAAAATTCAGAAAATTTCCGATCAAAAACTATATTTTGATTTTTTTTTCTTAGCATCTTTTAATACGTTCTATAAGAGCGAAAAATTTCAATTCTAAAACGCGTAATCATGCGGACGGCTTCTAATTGAGCCGCGGGACCTTTACGCGTTGAAAAATCTTCTTTTATATACATAAGANTATATATATATATATATATATATATATAGAGAGAGAGAAAGACACGCGTTAGTTTGGGCGCCGGCCACCAGGGGCGCTGGCAGTTAGTAGGAACGTTCGGAATGACCCCCCTATCGAAAACATAGACGTATCCACGTCAAAAACGAGTAAAAAGTAAAATCTCCGGTTCAAGTCATATTAAAGTTTTGTTCTCTTTTAGTTTCAGTTATCTTTCTGGTTTATTTCGGATTTTAGGGGATTGATTTTCGGTTTTATGATTGAGGGAAAATTTACAGTAATTGTATTTTCCTAGTTATGTTTTTGTATTTTGAAATCTCGCGGATCCTAAGAGGGACAACGATCCACCACGGTTCAGAGCCGATACACCGAGCTTCCCGGTGAGATCTTGCTGATCTCGTTGAGTGCAGGCTGCTGATCACAGAGGTTGAGGTGAAACACTCACGCTCCCTGGCTAAGGCGCTTCGTGGAGTCATTGGATTCACCAGTGCAGCTGGAAGGCCATGTGGATGAACATAGCCCACTCGTCTGCATGGATCGCCATGGGCTATTCTCTATTTAGATTTGTTCACGGTGACTCCAGGATGACTCCCGGGAGGGTGACAGCAGCGAAAAAGTGCACTTACTCAGGTGTGGAGTGCATTCGCGAGAGGAAAAGGCGAACAACTGCCTTAATTCCCCCTTTCCGAACCTCCAGATAACTATCGTTCAGTCATTATGTATAAAAACTCCTTGGGTTTATTCATAAAAAATATATTTAACGGCGGAATGCCTAAATAAGTCTAAAACCCATTTGAATCAAAATCCCCGCGTGGTCGTTTACATGAGCCCGCCCCAGCGGCAGTTAGACGGCGTGTCAGTCGCACCACCCAGCTGAGAACCTCCGCCGGTTAAACGCAGTTTACGAGAGAGTTGGACCCGAGCAGCCACTGCGACGACATCCCCGAGAATATCGACAACGATCGAGAGAGTTGATGGAGACCATCGCCGAGGACCCACACGAGGAACATGGTAAGTACTTTTTTATTCACCATGTGAGTAGTGTGATAGGGGGGGTTCTGGATCAACGTTTTGGTTGACCAAGTGTTGGATGGTAGTCCGCGAGGGGGAGTGTTGGGTGAAAAGGTTGATTAATTCGCGGGTCGCGGTTTAATTCGCGAGTTGATGCGCGGACCCGCGGTTTAGTTCGCGGGGTAGCGGTTTAATTCGCGGTTTGATTTATTAATTCGCGGTTTTCCCCCTCGAACTGACGAAAGGGTTAATTAATTCGCGGTCTGATTCGCGGTTTGATTAATGAATTCGCAATTTCTTCTATCGAAATGATGAAAGGGTTAATTGATTCACGGTTTGATTAATTAATTCTCGATTTGTTCCCCTCGAAGTGATGAAAGTGTTAATTAATTCGCGGGATCGCGGTTTAATTCGCGGTTTGATTAATTAATTCGCGATTTTTTCCCTCGAAGTGATGAAAGGGTTAATTAATTCGCGGTTTGATTCGCGGTTTGATTAATTAATTCGCAATTTCTTCCCTCGCAGTGATGAAAGGGTTAGTTCATTCGCGGTTTAATTCGCGTGGTTGAAGTTTAATTCGCGGTTTAATTAATTAATTCGCAATTTTTTCCGTCAAAGTGATGAAAGGGTTATTTAATTCGCTGGTTAATCAATTTAATTCGCGGTTTTGCGTTACAAAGGACCTTCTCGGTGGAACTAGTCAATCCACCCCGCGAGGGGGTGAGTGAAAGGGTTAACTAATTCGCTGCTGTAAAAATCATAGAAGAGGCTCCTCTTCTTCTTCAAACATTGACACCTGTGTCTATGAAAAGAGATTGAGACAAGAACACTGAGACAATAAGCAGACAATAACCACTAGTCAGTCATTTGATTCGCGGATTGATGAATTCATTTGCAATTTTTTGATTGAAAGGAGTTTGATTGACAACGTATTCAATCCACCCCCGCGAGAAGGTGGGTGAAAGGGTTGATTAATTCGCGGGTCGCGGTTTGATTCGCGGATTAATCTTTTAATTCACGCTTTGGGTACTAGAGAGAGTCACCCACCGAATAATTAATCGTCCCGAGTGAGGGGGTGGGTGGGTGGATGAAAGGGTTAATTAATTCGCCGGCTAATTAATTGATTAATTAATTAACATATTCTTGGACTTCAGTGGAAACTATTCACGACTGAATTATTCCACCCCGCGGGGTGGGTGGGTGAAAGGGTTGATTGAAGCACGAATCAATTAATTCGTGATTCCAATTCATGAGCTGGTGAGGAATGGTCTCAAACATGTCTGAACCTGCAAGCGTCAGAGAGGGTCCACTTGATATAGCCGACTTGAGTTCTTCACAGTTGGGGGTCAGCCATTTCAGCCCCCCACGGACAGCATCGAACTTCTTGGGATTTCCGGTCCTTTGATGTTTACCGACCCACTTGACATTTTCCAGACATGCTCGAACTTGGGATTTCCGACCCTTTGACTTCACCGACCCACTTGACATTTTCCAGACATGTACGAACTTGTATCTACTTGGGATATCCGGCCCTTTTATGTTTACCACTCCCATTTCTCGGAAAATCGTTGTTTAAATAATGTGTATTTGTTTATTTAATGTTGAAAGTGGAGGGTACAAGAGTGGGGGGTTGATGTATATAACCAACAAAATTTCTATGTCCACCATCAGTTCGGTACATCGTTCTCTATGAAGAACAGTCTCCAGCGACAGGAATTTAAGAAACGTTTAAATCTTCTCCTCAAGAACATTCAAGAAGTGAAACAAGTTATACAGTTTCGCAGTGACATTCGACTACTCTGCTGCAATCTTCAGAAGACTCAAATTCAAGCTTAAGTTTGATACTCGAGTGAAAATTCATCATGGATTTCAACAAAATCAACGCTGTGGCACAATTGAAAGATCTTCCTCTCGTGAAACTTGAGGATTTGGAAGCTGGAGCTTTCTACATCATCACCGCAGCTCGCAAGGTGAATACAAAATATGGAGTGGGTGTTATTATCCATCTCTCGGACTCTCATTCAGTCTTTGTGAATACTAGACTGGCCAAGTTCTTCGCTGAGAATATAAAGATGTTCGAGAATTTCCAAAAATATATCGGAAAAGGTACAATAACATTGGAATATTTGGGAGGAAAATACCACAATATCCGCCTTCACCCCGATCCAATGCTGCTGCTTGCAAGCCCTGCTGATGAGGTGAATTTTGACGTTATCAACGCTGTCGCAGAGTTCAAAGAGCTGCCCCTGATAAAAATATCTCAATTGCAGCGTAACTATGTGTACACCATCACTGCAGCCTTCAAAGTAGAGACAAAATATGGTGTAGGAGTTATTTTGCATTTGTCGAATGCTCATTCTGTTTTCGTGAATAACAGATTGGCCAAGTTTTTTGAGGATAATCCTAAACAATTTGAGAATTTTTGCAATCATATCGAAAAGGGTTCACCAACGTTGCAGTATTCCGGAGGAGAATCTAACGCCGTCTTCATGCAACCTGATCCGAACGTGAAAGTTGAAAATAAGGCAGATCAAGCGCATTTCGACAAAATCAATGCTGAATTAAGAGAACTCCCACTGCTCAAACTGTCTCAGCTGGCATTGAACACTCGATACACCATTACCGCAGCTTTGAAAGTTAATACAAAGTATGGAATGAGTGTAATCGTTCATTTAAATAATGCCCATTCAGTTTTCCTGAACCGAAGGACGTCAAAATTCTTCATCGAAAATCCCAAACAATTCGATGGCTTGTTGGATGAAATCAAGCGAGGATCAGCCAAGTTGGAATACCTGGGTGGGGAATACAATGAAATTAAATTCCATGCAGAGGATGAGGGGAGTACAGCTTAAATGACGAATGAAATAGAACAAGGATCTTTTTTTTTTTGTCTTTATTCATATATTTTGTATACAAAAAAATGATTCTTTTTATGATTATAACCAATGTAATAGTATATAAGAAGTACATGAATAAATTTTACAATTGAAAATATTTTTTTCTTTAAAAATTATTACACTTCACACAATCCCTTATCATAGGAGGTGGCCCATCAAAATTATCACCTCTGGTTTCTCGATGATGTTCCAAACAAAGTTTACATCCTGCAATGGACCAATCAGCTCGCATCTCATCAGTCAACTTGTCCCAAGCATCATGAACGTGTGACGCAGCAACAGTACTTATAAATGAGTGGGGTAGGTAGGCAATATCCTCACAATCCGTTGATTTCGCCAAATCCCACTCTTTTCGAATCATCTCTTCAACTTCGTCACACTACTATCACACACATCTTGCGAAACAATTCCAAGGTGCAGTGACATTACTTCCAATTACTAAAGAGAAATACGTTTCCTTCACGAAATCGGTCAAATCGACAAGAGTCCACTTGAGATTCATTGACTCATTCCGTTTTATGGCAAGCAGTAGTGATAAACTTTCGTCATATTTAGAGGATGAAAAAATGGGAATCACAGCCAGTCATTACCCCCAAAAACGACAAAATTCGAACTCGTTATACACAAAAGAGTTTTCCCATACGAATACTTAGATTCATGGGGGAAATTAAGTGAACGCCAATTACATCGGAAAGAAGACTTTTATTCTCGATTGAATGATGAGAATATATCAGATAAAGATTACAATCATGCATGTGATGCATGGAAAAATTTTGACATCAAGACACTCGGTGAATACGCGGATTTATATCTGAAAACTAACGTCTTGTTGCCAGCCGATATTCTCGAGAATTGTCGATGGAGTTGTTTCGCCTCATACAACTTGGACCCCCTTCATTATTATACTGCGCCAGGACTGGCGTTTGATGCAATGTTAAAAATCACTGGAGTTCAATTGGAATAATTACAAGACCCTGAGATGTTCCTTTTCATTGAGTAAGGCATTCGAGGAGGATTGTCGCAGTGTTCAAACCGATATGGAAGGACAAATAACCACTACATGGGAGCTGATG
>NW_021680525.1:191-849 GCF_001412515.2 Diachasma alloeum | reverse complement strand
TTTATAAATTAGTGAATAATGCTGTTTTTGGAAAAACAATGGAGAACGTTAGAAAACATCTGGATGTAAAACTAGTTTCAAATTGGGAGGAACTATGGGGTGCTGAGAGTTGGATAGCGAAAAGTAACTTTCATAGCAGTATTATCTTTGATAAGGATTTGGTAATAATTCAAATGAGTCGTACAAAAATTAAATTTAATAAGCCGATATACATAGGTTTCAGTATTCCAGACATTTCTAAAACATACATTTACGATTTTCACTATAATTATGTAAAAAATACTTTTAAGGATAGAGCAAAACTGTTGTACACAGACACTGATATTCTTATTTATCATTTTAAAGTGGAGGATATTTATGAAATTATGAAAAGTGATATCAATAAATTCGACACTTCAGATTATCCAATAAATGTATATATCTCTAAAGAATAAGAAGGTTTAATGAAAGATGAGAATCATGGTAAAGTCATGACTGAGTTCGTGGGACTCCGAGCAAAAATGTATAGTTTTAAAGTGTCTGGTGAAGATCGAGAAAAATCGCGGGCCAAAGGAGTGAAAAAATCAGCATTGAAACGTATTACATTTGAAGACTATAACGCCTGTTTGAACCAACATAAAAATGTGTGGATGTCACAGAATATGATTAGATCGATCAA
>NW_021680525.1:0-173 GCF_001412515.2 Diachasma alloeum | reverse complement strand
GCATGATGATAAGCGCATTCTCCTGCCAAATACGACAGATACTTTGCCTTACGGGTTTAAGCATAATAATATTGTAAATAATTTGCAAAAAAAATGATGGATGGGAGAAATGAAAACATAGTTGGTTAGGAAAAAAAATAGTTTTTTTATTCAGTAAAATGCCTCATACATGT
>NW_021680524.1:406930-407549 GCF_001412515.2 Diachasma alloeum | reverse complement strand
ATTCGCATCACTGTACAAAATCAAGATCTTTGTATTTTACCAAGTAAAAAGTACTTGCACATCACGGATAAATTGCTCAAATCGGACAATGCCATCTCTACAACTACAAGCTTCGTGAATAACGCCATTTGTCATCTATTCCAAGAGATCCGCTATGAAATTAATGCTATTGAAATTGATAAAGNTGAAATTAATGCTATTGAAATTGATAAAGTGAAGAACGTGGGGATTACTACTCTCATGAAAAATCTCGTGTCATTAACACCAAATCAAATTATCTCAATGGAAAATGCCGGATGGTTGGGTGTGCAAGAGAAATTGAGTTTAACTGTTGGCAATGGTTGCTTTGACATCTCCATCCCATTGGGCATGTTGCTGGGATATGCTGAAGATTATCGGAAAATCATGGTCAATGTGAAACATGAGTTGGTTTGAGTCAGAGCTCGCCATGATAACAATGTTTTGATTCAAACCGCCAAAGAAGATGTGAAGATCAATTTTATGAGAATTGAGTGGATGGTTCCATATGTGTCATTATCGGATACTAAGAAGATTGAGTTGCTCAATTTCATCCAGAAAGATCCCGCAATATCGATGAGCTTCAGATCATGGGAATTAT
>NW_021680524.1:401639-404297 GCF_001412515.2 Diachasma alloeum | reverse complement strand
AAGAAAAATGCTAGCAATTTTGATCATTGTAGTATCATCGATGTGAAATTATTCCTAAATTCCCAACGTTATCCATATGGAAATTTGGATGTAGACATGACTAAAAATCAGTATTCGATACTATATGACATGTATTCAAACTTTCAATCATCATATTATGATCAACAAGCGAATAATCCATTATTGACAAAAGCACAATTTGCAGCGATTACACCCCTGGTAGTCATCGATTGCTCTAAACAAAATGAATCCTTGAAATTTGGACCTGTGGATGTCCGCCTGGAGTTTGAAACAAAAATAAGTTTTTCTCCGGAAACAGCTGCTTATTGTCTCATTTTGCACGATCGAGTAGTACATTACAACCCGATAAGCGGAGGAGTAAGAAAAGTAATCTAAAGAGGAGGAGGGGCGAGAGGGGTATAAATTCTCATCACGATAGAAATATTTCATCAGTTGCGATGGAGGTGCTCGTGGACGTATAAGATTTCCAAACGCTCTCCAACGAGTTCATCGTGAAAGAATTCGGATACACAGTTTTGGATTCTGGTGTAGGATACCCTAACGTTTGGTTTTTCAAGCCCCCATGGAGATTCTCCAGTTTATCAGCGAAGTATAGGAGGGTAGCTTTGTGGCTTGAGCGTCATCATCATGGATTACCCTGGAACTATGGGAATAGATCATACGAGCAAGTTGGACAATTAGTGCAAAAGTGGGAAAATATTGGTAGAATTTATGTGAAAGGGGAGGAGAAAAAAGAGTGGTTGAAAAAAATTTCTGGTCCTGTATTAGCACCGCTAGTAATTACTATTGAAAAAATTTTCGATGATTGCCCATCACTAGCCAAATTCAAAGATTTACCATCTCGTACTTGTCCATTCCATAGTTATAGAGACGACAACAAGGCATGTGCCTTGAAAAATGTAGAGCTACTCAAAAACTGGATGATGAAGAAAAGAATAGTACGATCAGTAGATCGATCCGTCAATATTTGCTTCAAATTGAACAATTTAAATTTAATGGATTGTGAAGATATTGCATATCTGCCACATTCATTTATAAGTTTCGTCGCTGCATGCCATGTTGATCAGTGTTGGGTCAAGTTGACTGATGCTATGAGAGTTGATTGGCACATCAAAAGATGTAGACGTTGTTTGGAGCATTATCAGACTGTCCAGGGTGATACTTTTGATGGACCACCACCTATGATAAGGGATTGTGTTAAATGTAATAATTCTTTAGGAAAAACAACAAAATATGTTTAATTATTATATTTATTCATGTTCTTCTTAGATACTATTACATTAGTTATAATCATAAAAAATCATTGTGTGAAAAAAAAAATTGCCAATAAAGAAAAAAATGAAAATATTGTTCTATTTAATTTGTAAGTCAAGCAACAATTTCCTCATCCTCTGCATGGAATTTGATTTCGTTGTATTCACCACCCAAATACTCCAACTTTGGTGTGCCTTTCTTGATTTCATTCAGCAAATCTTCAAATTCTTTAGGATTATCAATGAAAAATTTTGATATCCTTCGGTTGAGGAAAACTGAATAAGCATTATTCAAATGGAGGATCACACTCATTCCATGCTTGGTTTTGACTTTGGAGGCAGCTGTGATGGTGTATAAATAGTTGCGTTTCAATTCAGATATTTTCACTAAGAGAAGTTCTTTGAACTCTGCAATAGTATTCATCACATTGAAATCTGCTTCATCTGCTTTATTTTCAACTTTCACGTTTGAATCAGGATGTAGGCGAAGATTGTTGTATTTCCCACCAAGATATTCCAACGTTAGTGAGCCCTTCTCAATATGATATTGGAAATTCTCGAACATCTTGGGATTTTCAGCGAAATACTTGGCCAGTCGAGTATTCACGAAAACTGTGTGAGTATCTGAGAGATGAAGAATAACACCAACTCCATACTTTGTCTCCACTTTGCGAGCTGCAGTGATGATATAAAATGCTCCAGCTTCCAGATCCGCCAGTTTGATAAGAGGAAGATTTTTCATTTGCGCCACAATGTTGATTTTGTTGAAATCCATGATGATTTTTTTGTTTTCACGTGGGTATGATAATTAAGCTTAAATTCGAGTCTTCTGCAGATTGGAGCAGAGTATTTTGATGTCACTTCGGTACTGTATAACTTGTTTCACTTTTTGAATGTTTTTCAAGAGAAGGTCTAAACGTTTCTTTAATTCCCGTCGTTTGAAGCTGTCCTTCATGGAGAGTGACAAGATGAACTGATGATATGTGCGGGAATTTTTTCGTTTATATACATGAATCCCCCACTCTTAAACCTTTCTTTTTTCAATAAATAATTTTTTACATTATTATTAATAACGTTTGTTTCTACAAGCGGTAATCATCAAAGGACTGATAATCTTAAGTTCAGGCAAAAATTCTTTGCATATGTACATACCCCCTCCCCTTCTTTTTAAAATAAATGTTTATATATTGATATCATTATCAACAACAATTTCATACGAAGGGGGGCGGCAAACGAGAAAGTACCGGAAAACTCAAGTTCAGACGCTTCAGGAAAATATTTTTTAAAAATAAATATTTATATAGTGATATCATTATTAACAATGATTTCCCACGAATGGGCGCGGCAAACAGGAAAGTAACGGAAAACTCAAGTTCAGACATGT
>NW_021680524.1:386920-401308 GCF_001412515.2 Diachasma alloeum | reverse complement strand
TTTGTTCATTGGAGTATAGCGAATATTTAAAAATAAAAAGTTGAAATCGGATGAAAACTTGGGTACAAGGGGCATTTCTAAGCTAAAAACGTGAAAAACGACGTTTTTGGTGGATATACGGGGCCAAACGGTTCGGGTCCGAAATTTCTCTCATTTTTTTATATATCCCTTCATATATTAAAAGTCGTCCAATGGCTCTTAAGGCCGAGCCGAGACTTTCAAATTTCGAATGGCTTCACTTCAATGCGCATTTATCGGAAAATGTTTTTGAAGGAAGATACAGTCGATATCATCCCGCGTAAAGGGTATCGTTTTTATAGAAACCAATCAAAGGCGGCGCTTGAGTGGCTCATGTCGGCGGAACATACGAGGAATATTGACATTACTCATGCTGGCAAAGCTCATGAATTCAAAATACCGGGGACAAACCACGAAGTCGACGGGTATTACAAAGACCCGCACGACATAGAGGTTGTATTCCAGTTTCAGGGATTCTACTAGCATGGGTACCCCGTGTGTTACACAAAACTACGAGAGAAAAAAATCCACAAATGTGATTCTCTTCAAGAACGGTATGAACGGACACTCGGTACCAACTTATTAATCCGGCGTCTTGGTTACATACTCGAAGAAATGTGGGAGTGTCAGTTGAATGATTTGAAGCGCGATAATCCAGGATTGCGCGACATTGCAGAGCGCAATGAAGTATGCGTGCACGTTCCATTAAATCCTCGAGAAGCATTTTTCCGCGGGAGAACAGGGAATACAGTTTCTCATTATGATTGTAAACCTGGGGAAAAAATTGATTATTATGATGTCTGTTCCTTATATCCTTTTGTTTGTAAAACCGGTGTTTTCCCTGAAGGCCATCCTGATATCATTATCGGGGTATCGGAAATTGAAAAAATCTAAACCGAAATCTGGCCCTAATAACGATATCTCCAATTTGAACTGAACTGACTGAACTTTCTCATCCTGTTCTTCGAATGAAAGCAAACGGTAAACTCATGTTTTGGTTGTGTAGGAAATGTTGTCAAGAGATGAATAATGGTGAGTGAACACACAGTGATTCTGAGCGCGCTCTAGTCGGATCATGGGTCTCATGCGAACTGAAAAAAGCTGTATCGCTAGATTATAAAATTATTGCAATACTAGGGGGCTTCGCCCCCTGCTCGCTTCGCTCGCCAACCCCGGGGGGCTTCGCCCCCACGCTCGCTTCGCTCGCTCCCCTCCAATCCAACTATCAGCCCCCCCACCGCGTTTGACCCTGGGACACCCTCCTCCCTTCTAACCCCCCTGACCTTGGGCACCCCCTGACCACCCCCTGACTACCCACCCCACCCCCCCACCTTTAGGCGTCGCCTGAACTTTGGCGTCGCCTGAATTTTTGCGTCGCCTGAATTGTCTTAAATTTTGCCCTTATTTTTTTATTATATAGAGAGATATAAATATATATAAAATCACCCTGTGACCTGTCAGGATTGGGTTGGCTTGAGTCACATCAGGTCACGTCAGGTCGGTTGGGGTCACGTCGGCTCGGGTCACGTCGGGTCGACTCGGATCACGTCAGGTCGGCCCCAGGACCACATCTGTGTCGCCCCAGGGCCGGGTCAGTGTCGCCCCAGGGCCGCATCAGTGTCGCCCCAGGGCCGCTTCAGTGTCGCCCCAGGGCCGCATCAGTGTCGCCCCAGGGCCGCGTCAGTGTCGCCCCAGGGCCACATCAGTGTCGCCCCAGAGCCGCATCTGTCGCCACAGGGCCGGATCAAGCGTCGCCTGAATTTTGAGCGTCGCCTGAATTTTTGGGCTCATTTTTTTATTATATAGAGAGAAACTTGTACTGGTTGTTAGGAATAAGAACTTTTATATTGAAGCTGAATGTTGAGTGAATAAATCAAGTACTTGTGATACTGCAATTATGGAGAAACAAAACAAAATTTGGTTGGATGTTGGTGGTTTCATGGTGAGAGTATTGAGATAATTTTTCAAACTCAAAACCACATAATAAACGTAAATTTGAAGAGAAATGGAAAAATTTGAAATTTATTCATTTAATTTGTTCCCCTTCGCATGCTACGGTACTGCTTAGTGCCACTCACACGACGTCGAGCGTGTTCAGTGCGTGCGCCCCGCCTACTGACCAACCGTTGTTGGAAAATATTATTAAAAAAAGATAAATTGTTGAACTATATGTTGCAACTTATTTTCACACATAATTTTTTTCCAAAATTTTTCCTTTTGGTTTCATTGCTTTGCGACTAACCAATCGCTAGTTAATTATTTTGTGCACAAACAATGATATAAAAAAAAACTATGAGGGATATGAAGTTTAAATGACGCTCACTAATTGCGCAAGTGATGGTAGTATCCGTTAGAATTTTTTCAGATTTTTCACAGTTAGATTGATATTTTTTAACACGATTGAAAAAAAAATGTATTTAAGAATTTGATGAAAAGTATCGCTTTTCAATACATAACTCGCAATTGTTCAAAAAGCACAAATCGGAAAAATTTGAAACTTGAGCCATTTATAGTTAAGATGACGATCCTATACATAAATTTTATTTCATAATTTTTAATTGACTGGTTCAAAAGTTAGTGAGCTTCAAACATTGGTTTCGTGTTAGTCGCCAGGCCCCGGCCGTTAGGGACAGCGTGTGTGTCATCGAGCCCGTACGTGAGGGGTTAAAGAAACATTATTCTTAAAATTTTTTCAGAATTTTTTTTTGTGTAAGACGAGAAAATTTGGGGAATTGGGGGTGATTATTTTGTTGTGAAAGTTTGAGTGATGAGGGGATTGAAATCATGTTTTATGGTGACCGTTTTGTTATTAACGCGATTGCGACATCACTGACCTTGATCGCATCATTTGTTCGTAAGAAATCATCTATTGAAATTTTCAAATAAAATTTTTTTTCATGGTTTTTCATGGTGGAGAGATTGGTCAAGTGCTTCAAGTGCTGGCACTATGCTCATCTCGCCATCAAGTGCAAGAGTGAAGTGGACCAGGCAAAACTCTGCACAAAGTGTGGAGAAGTCGGACACAAGGCCGCCACCTGTGAGAAGGAAGCTCGTTGCTCACTATGTGCTGAGAAAAACCAAACGAAGAACTGTGCCCATATTGCTGGTAGCGGCAAATGCCCTGTCTTCAGGGAGGTACTCCAGAAGATGAAGAGTAAACGGTAATGCGGATACTACAGCTCAACCTCAATCACTGTCAGGCCGCACATGATCTGCTCATGCAGACGGTGCGGGAGCTGAAGATAGAGGTGATGATCGTCTCGGAGCCATACCGACACCTTGGCACTCAAGCCTGGATAAACGACGCCAGTGGGAAGGCGGTAATCTGGGCTTGTGGGGATCGTTCTTTTCAGAACATCACAGGAGATAACGCACAAGAGGGCTTCATAAAGGGCAAGGTTGATGGAATTCACTTCTACAGCTGTTACGCCCCGCCAAGTCTTTCCTTTGATGAGTTCACGGACTTCCTAGACAGACTGACCGAGGATGCGAAGCAGCGCTTTCCCATGGCAATAGCCGGGGACTTCAATGCCTGGGCAGTTGATTGGGGAAGTAAGGGGACAAACGCCAGAGGACAAGCTTTGCTAGAAGCTATGTCATCGTTAGACGTGGTCCTGCTGAATACTGGCGACGAACCGACTTTCGTGAAAGGAGAGAAGAGCTCAACTGTGGACCTTACCTTCGTGAGTGGTGCTCTTGTCAAGAAAAACTACTCCTGGAGCGTGAGCAATATCTACACGGCGAGTGACCACCGAGCAATACTCTGGGAGATATGTTCTGACCAGAAAGTCGCATTAACAGCGAAGAAAACCAACAGCATTGGCTGGCGAGTGAGCACATTCGATCCTGGCTCATATTCGGTGGCATTAGACGGCCATCCTATTGCTGGGGTAAACGCGACTGCGAAGGCACAGGATATTATGAGGAAAGTGGGCAAAGCCTGTGACGCCACTATGACGAGGAAAAGAACAATGAATCGACACCCACCGGTGTACTGGTGGAATGATACCATCGCTGTGTTGCGGAAGGAGTGTAACGCAGCTAGGAGGTCATCTCAGCGTGGTAGGAATAGTCCTAACTTCCAGAGGCTAGAGATGTAGTACAAGAAGGCACGGCGGAAGCTCAGCAAAGCCATCAAGTACAGCAAGAGACAATGTTGGAGCGAGCTCCTCAGCGAGGTAGAGAACGATCCATGGGGGAGGCCGTACAAGGTGGTGATGATACGACTTAAAAGTCAATCAATACCATCACCATCGTGCCCGGTGCTCCTGAACAAAATTGTGAAGACGCTGTTTCCGGGTCAACCAGAATCTCGCCGCAATACTGAACAATGGGAAGGAGAAATTGTTCCGAAGATCACCAGGGAGGAGTTGATGGAGGCCTGCAAAAGAGTGGGAAACTCCAAGGCTCCTGGGCTGGATGGAATTCCAAATGTCGCGTTGAAACTGGCCATTCACACGATACCAGAACAATTCTTAGATGTCTACAACGAGTGCCTCACAGAAGGCATCTTCCCTGCCGTCTGGAAGCAGCAGAGACTGGTATTGCTCCCAAAGGGGAATAAACCACCGGACGAACCTTCATCAACCTTGTCGTCGAAATGGTCGATGCTATCAACCTTGTCGTCGAAACCGCGAGGGAAGCGATTGCAGGAGAACGGTGGCTAAATGGCACCAAGGAGTACTGTTTAGTGGTGACGCTAGATATCAAGAACGCTTTCAATTCAGCCAGGTGGGACTGTATTATGGAGGCTCTTGACAAATTGAATGTACCAGGATACCTGCAGAGAATGGTCAGCAGCTATTTCAACGGAAGGGTCCTAAAGTACGACACAGAGTCTGATCCCAGGAAGTACAAAGTGACAGGAGGAGTACCCCAAGGGTCAGTACTAGGTCCTCTCTTGTGGAACATCATGTACGATGGGCTGCTGAAGTTGAGCATGCTTCGGCGGACCAAGCTGGTGGCATTTGCGGATGACGTGGCGGTGGTCATTGTGAGGAAGCACCTGNACGGAAGGGTCCTAAAGTACGACACAGAGTCTGATCCCAGGAAGTACAAAGTGACAGGAGGAGTACCCCAAGGGTCAGTACTAGGTCCTCTCTTGTGGAACATCATGTACGATGGGCTGCTGAAGTTGAGCATGCTTCGGCGGACCAAGCTGGTGGCATTTGCGGATGACGTGGCGGTGGTCATTGTGAGGAAGCACCTGGAAGACATGAAACGTGTTTTCAGCGCCACGTTCGAGACGATCCGCTGCTGGATGGATTCTGTTGGACTGAACCTAGCGGAACAGAAGACAGAAGCCGTATTGATCACCAGCAGGAAGAAGATCGAGACAATCACGCTGACAGTCGGGTCTTGTGAAATCACCTCCCAGCCATTCATCCGATACCTGGAGGTGATGATCGATGCACGACTGAACTCGAATTTCATCCCGCCATTTCTATATTCGTATGCGGACCTGAGATATAAAGGTAGTTTATGCACCGTTTGTGAGGTTATCGGTTTATGTTTGGAATGTGACAAAAGGGAGATGTGTCGAAAATATTGTGTTATCAAGTATTAAATGTCCGTGAATAGTTAAATTCGAAAAGAAAATATTTATTTTTCTCCGAGTGTAACAGAAAATGTTTTCATTCCGTGGAAAAAAATTTACTAAATTAAGTGACAGTGAAATGCAAACAATTTTGTGATTATTTAGGAAAAATTAATAGAAGACGGTGGGATTAAATGGATACTTTGAACCCTTTCCAAAATATTGATGTCTTATTGAAGTGCTGATGAAATAGATTGTTTTTTTAAATTAAAGTACAGTCAGCTCCTTTGTAATAAGCTTAGACTGAGCTCAATCGATAAATTTGTTCCTTGGTTATAAATATTTAAATAAGAAGTCACAAGTGTCCATTCCACCCAATGTTTCTCTAATATGTTTAAAAACAAAAATAGATGTTTTCAATAGATGTTTTCTTTGTGAACATTTTATTCGACTATTCCTATAAGGAAATCAGTTCATCTCTTCACGAAATACAATTCATATAGGAACCATCAGAGCAAAAATTGAATGATATAATTATCCATAACATAACAACATGAATGCGTGATACGAGTGAATTCACTGTAACCCGAACCGGCGTAATTCAACCTTCACTAAACCACGGTATTGTACTGGGACTTTAAATGTAAGTGAAAAACAAGTGTGAAATTGCTCCTGTATTGCGTATAGTATACTTATTTTTGCAAATAAATTAGTAATATGCTTCCGAATGGTCATTTTGTTTATTTTTTTCCATTGTATATTATTCATTGCCTATTTTATTTTCTTCAATTGAATTAATTTCTTTCCCGTTTGACACCTATTCTCTTTTGTAATTTCTGTCTGGGTTTTTTGAAGAGAATATGTGTTATGAGCCCCAGATAACTAAAATCTGAGATTCTTCTAACTGATATTTCAGTTGCTCATGACAGGTTTGCATACGTTCTCTCCTGTCATGCTTAATTTTTCATAAAATTGTAAAATATATATTAATATGACAAGTTGATTCATTCAAAGTGAGATCGAAATAATTCTTTTTAATGATAATTGAATCAATTTGAACCGTTTTATTTCATTCGAATAATTAGTGAAAGTGAATTTTCCACAAAGATGAAAATTGTTGGTTCATCGTTCTTTCATGGTTTCATCAGAAAATATCTCAACTATCTAAAAATTTCTATGAAATAGTATGAGGAATATTTTATTTATACATAATTGAATGTGTTCGAAACATCACATTTGAAGGAACCATCACAAAGCTAACTTTGAGGGGAATTCATAAAAAATTCAAAATTTCCTAAAATTATCCAAAAAATCAAATTAACCGAGACCGACCATGGAGTTATTGTACCTACCTTTTAACTTCGTCATTGAAACAAACATATTAATCTATGATTGAATTCATTTCAAGTGCAATATCCAGAGATATCTGCGGAATTCTGATTTTCGAAAAATACGAAATTTTGGAAAAATTTCACATAAATCAAAATAACGATTATTGCTATCGCTTTCATCTTCGAACTTGATCAAAAGAACATCCCAACAAATTTTTTAAGCCGTCATCCAATGACCTTAGAACATTTTTTTTTAGTTATCGTGTTACAACTGAATTTTGAAAAAATTCGAAAATTAAGAAAATGAATTTATGAATTAACTGTTAATTAATGGCGAGTATACGGTTTAGCAATACCTACATTTGAGAAACAAAAATGATTCTATTCCATCTATTCATTAGCGAGAAATTGAAAAAAAAGTTTGTTACATATACCCATATATACGAATGTACGGACACCGTCTAAAAATGCATTTTCGGACTTTTGGGATCATAATTGGTCGATATAACAAAACATAGAAAACTTAAATTTGAATCATGACAATGCTTCCATTCGGAAGCAAAAATTAAACATCTCATTTTCAAGTGTCTAGAAGCCCTATCAATAAAAATAGCACAAGTCATGAGCCAAAAATATAAGTAGTTGGATTTTCAATTTTTTTCCGAAGCTCCGGGCCGTCTGCCGTGCTTCTTCACATCTTCTAATTTTCTCTCGTCATTTCCAGCCAGTAAAATATCATCTACATAAAGTAGTAATATCACAAGTCTTTCCTCATTTCTCCAGATGAATAAGCATGGTTATAGATCTGAGTTATTCAGACCTAGGCTGCAAGCTACTTTAGTGAATTTTTCATTCCACTTCTTTGGACTGACTCTGAGGCCATATAATGATCGTTCTAATTTACAAACTTTTAACTTTCTCTCTTTAACCGTCATATTTATGCCGTCAGGTATTTCTATATAAATCTCATCGTCTAACTCGCCGTTTAGGAAGGCCGTCTTTACATCTAACTAACAGACATCCAAGTCATGTTTGTTAATCATGGATATAACAGCTTGCACCAAAGGTAACCTAGACACTGGTGCGTATGTCTCACTGAATTCGTAAATATATTTTTATCTTTGAAACCCCGAATAACCAGTCTTGACTTGTGCCTCTTTGTTCCGTTTGGTTCTGTCTTCAGCTTAATTACCCATCTTGAGTCAATTATGTTTATTTACTGATTTGAGTGAGAGTTTTCAGGTCTTTCCACTAGTTTCCAGACTTTATTCTTTTCCATCGAACTCAGCTCTTCGTCGATAGCTCTCTTCCGCTCATCTTTGTTCACTGAGCTTATTGCTTCATTGTAGTTCGCTGGATCTGCGATGATACTAGTTAATAAAGCATGGTAAATCTCGTCATTTGCTTCATGTGTAATGCTGACCCATTTCTCATCCAGATAACACATACTTGAGGCCATCTCTTTCAAATTGTCAGTTAAGGAAGAATCCTTAAAGCTAGAGTCGTTTATTTGTTTTGAGTTATCTGTCGTTACTGTCTTTTGATTATCTGTCTTTCTCACCTTTGCTGGCCTACCACTCTTTTTCTTTGTTATCTCTTGTGGTTTACCTGACTCTCCCTCCGATTTGGAAACCTCTTCATTCTCGTTTTTGTCTTGATCAAGATCCACAAACCATTTCTATTCTTCAAACTTCTGGTTATCTTGTGGCACGTCTTTGATACTGTCTTTTCCATATTTGTCTCCATATACCAATTTCTCATTGAATCTGGCTTGCCTGCTCTCATAATATTTCCCATCTTCAGATTTCAAGAACTGGTATCCCGTTGGAGTATAACCCACAAGTATAAACCTGAGTGCTATGGATCTGAATTTTGGACCTACTTTTCTTGGGATCTTGATATAAGCGAGACAGCCAAATCGTTTTATTTGGTTAATATTAAAGGGATGTTCGGGAGCAAACTTTTCCAAGGGAGTTATCATTTCGTTTGATTGGTGAGGTGTTCGGTTGTAAGCATACACGCCGGCAGTTACTGCTCAATCCCAAAGATTCTCCGGTAGTCTCGCATTCTACATATATGATCTTACCTTCTTTTGGATTGTTTGATTGAATCTTTCAGCGACTCCATTATGCTCAGTTGTATCAGGACTAGACCATTGTCCCTCGGCCCCCAGGGTTTTTAATACTTCTACAGTATGTCCCCCCGTATATTCTGTGCCCTGATCCGAATGTAGGTAACATACTTTTGCGTCATATCCAAGTAAATTTCGCCCACTCCTCACAAACATTTCGAAACAATGGCCTGTGTCGCTCTTGTTTTTCATAGGGCAAGCCATCGCAAATCTAGAGTAATCGTCTATAAATACCAAAATGAATCTGTACCCCTTAGGAAAAGAACTAGGACTTATCACGCCCATTGTATCGGAATGAATGATTTGCAATGGTTTGCTCTTCTTCTCCTCGTTGGAAATGGTAGTTTATTAAACTTTGCGATCTTGCATACTTCACAGTTTAGAATTGTTTCATCAAATACTGCCTTTAACTCTTTATTTTGTGGAAATTTGATTTGAAGTGCCTTTAGGTATGCAGGTGATGAATGACCAAGTCTGACATGCCAAAGCATTGCTTTATTGTTTATCTTGAAATTCTCATCGTCAATAGAAACAGGTGACACGTCGTCGCTAGTCTCTACATACGGTGATTCGTCAGGGTTTTGAATCTTGCGATCCCAAATAGTGACGTCAAAATTTGATTGCTCGTATGGTATTTTTCTCATCATGATACCATCCCCGTCTTTATGGCTTTCTTCAGTCTTGTCCATCTCGACACTTTTATTGGACAAAACACGCTTCTCATTCTTGTTTGTCTCTAGTGTCTCATCTTGTCTCTCTTCAATTTTGTTATCACGAGTTGACAAATTCTTAGTAGTACTTCTTATACATCAATATCTTTTAGATACAGTCTCTCCTTCAGCAAGATTCGCAATCATTCTTTTAGCTACAGTGTAACCTGATTTCTCATTACTTTCATTATTGTTAATTTGCAACCCGATCATCCAATATGGTCTCGTATATACTCCGTTTAAGAAAGATTCATTCGCCTCTCTGTCCACAATATCTATTTTCTCGCTATCCAAATAGATTCCTAATCCCATTTCCGCAAATTTGCTTAAAGACAATAAATTTTCCTTCAACAATTCCGTGAATATAACGTTTTTAATATCGACAGTACTCCCATCATTTAGTACTATTTCGATTTGTCCCTCTCCTCCTGAATTCAAATTTGCGGATTCATCTTTATTTGCACATCTAATAATTCTTTTCCGATTAGCATCAAAGGTTTTAAAGATCAATTTCGAATTAGTCAGGTGTTCTGTAGCTCCTAAATCAGCAATAAATTCGGTAATCATTTTATTTCTACATTCGGCTTTATTCACGTATATTACTTTTTCTTCAGTCTCTCTTTCCCGCGGAACTGAATGACAAGAATTACTAGTAATTTTACTCTGATCGATCTTACCTTTGTTTGAGAATTTCTTCTCCGCTGATTTCGCTGGTCTCTGCTGCTTCGCTTTGCTTCTTAGATCATGAGTCGAGTTTTTCCCTTCGCATTTCCGTCTTTTCGCGTCTTTATTATACTCTTCTTTGTCTTTGTTTTTGCGTTTAAAAAAATTTCTCAATCTACCTTTCTCACCTGAACCCCATGCTGATTTATTTGATTGAAAGTACCTTGACTTTTGAGTGTTGTTGTAAGACTTTGATCTCTCATTGTTTTCTGGGCACGCGAAGGCTTCATGCCCAAACTTGTTACATTTGTAACATTTTTGACCGTCGTTTGTACACTCGTTCCCGGCATGCTCTGAGTCTCCACACTCATAGCATCGAACTCTGCCTCGTCCCGTCATATTTGCAGCTCGATTCTTCATGTTATCAACCTGTGATTGCTTCTTGGACGCTTCTTCCTGCACCAACAGACCCTTCAATTCAATAAATGGAATATGACCGCCTCTTAGTTTGCTTAATGTATATTCGCAAGTTTTGACGCCAGGAGCTGAGCCTTCAATGGCTTCATAGTACAATTCTCTTTTATTCTCATCGCTGAGAGTTCTGGAACCGGAACAGTTTTCGTATAACAGAATTGCTTCTTCGAAATCTTCGTTGAACTTTACTGCAGATGTTTTATCAGGATCGCATATCATGTTAGTAATTGCTCGTTTTACGGCAGCGGAAGTAATATTGATTTCACTGTTTTTAATTATCTTAAGCTCTTCTAATATTTTGATTGGATCTTTGATCGATACTACTTTTGAATAGTAAGATTTGCCTAAACGATTAATAATGTCTCTAGTTCTGAATTTTTGTTCTTCTTTGCTAGACTCATCCAAATCTTCGGGAAATTTATTCTCAATAACATATAAGAGAATATAAGATCGTAATTCACTAGTCGAAAGATCATTGAAATACTCGATTTTAGTGTCTTTGTCTTATTTATATTCTCGTTTGATATTTGATTTCGAAATAATTCCTAGCTTCAACGTCTTTTCTAATTCCTTTATTGGAGTCCCTTTATCAGATTTTGCATTCTCCAAATTTTAGTTTTTCGTCAACAATTCTGCTTATTTGCTCTCTTAAATCACTCATATTCCCGTTTGTTCCCGTCATTTGTGCATCATTTGAGTGTCTTACTTCTGTCTCGTCTTTTTCAACACTCTCGTTCTCATTTTCAAACATGGCCTTGTGAATAATCCTTGAAACCTTGACCAGTTCTTTTTTCCACTCTTCCATACCGATCAGTTTTCCGGTTATCTCGGTCAGGAGTTTTGTGGTAGTTTCAATTGTCTGGGCAGAGTTTGAATAGCAGGCTTTTACACTGCTCGTCAGTTCTCTGATCAGTCTTTCTTGCTTGGGCAATCTCTCTGCAACTGATAAATCAGTTTTGTTTTTGATTATTGACGATGTCTGGTTATTTTTATTCACATGACATTTTTGGGGATTCAGTTTCAGGTGAATTTGTTCCATCTTGGTAATTGTAGGCTTCATTTTACCTTTATTTTGTGCCTCCACTAGCGCTTTATAATCGCTCTTACTAATCGTTATCATCTTGTCATCCTCGTCTTCTTCCGTCTTTTCCAGATCTTCAGTTTCCCCTTCTTGTCCGTCTTCTCCGTCTTTCTTGTCTTCTTTCCTCTCTTTTGACTGAAGGTCTTCTGGTGGAGCGCCCCATGGTGGCTCTTTTGGCATGATTGCTGGCTCTCCCATAATTTCACGCATGTCGAGTCACTCCTGAAGAGTCGCCCAGTTTTTCTCTGTTGTGAAAGATTGACCTAAATTGGGATTAAATTGTTAGTTACAATTTCCAGCATAAAAATCCATTCATCTGATCACCCTCACACAAGAGCATTAGACTGAGAATGTGTAAACATTTGAAATATTTGTACGCAAAATCTTTCTCCTACCTACACCGTACGATATGAATTTAGTCTTCGAAACCCAAAAGTACTCCCTCCAATCATACCCAGAGTATTTGATTGTATACAATTTATTTATTTTAATTCGAATATTAATATAATTATGCATTTTGTTATGGTACATGCTAGCTTGTAATCATAACATGCACTTGAAAGATTTTGTGTACACGTAAAAGAAACCTTTCAATTTATCCCTTCTTTTCATACCTAAGCATTAGGTATCTCCTTGTCCTTGCTTGATGAACACTCTTCCCTCTTTTCTGTGTATCAAGATCAGATCTGAATCTTCAGTCTGATCCAAGTCGACGAATTTACGAATTTCGTCCCAGAGTTCTTAATAAAAAAAAATGAAAAAATAAAATAATATTAATAATTTTGAAAAACAATAATAAAAATTGGGTTTAAGTATAATTAAAACGAACAATTTTTGAGAAGAATTCAACTTTTTAATCGATTCGAAACACTTCTCCTTTTCGATCGATATTACTCGTAAAAATACGAAAAGGAATTTGATAAAAATAAAAGACAATGGTTGGTTTCTTTTTACATGAGCTAAAGGCACCTCCTTGGGTGGTCAGGTCTTGTTATGTAAGTTTCCGAATAGATGAGAGATAGAACATCTAGAGAGATAAATCAGGTGTTGAAAAATTGAGAAAAATATTTTAATTCGAAAAAAATATAATGAAAAGATTTGAAATTCGGAATAAAGCAAAAAATTAAATAATGAGTCAACGAATGTCAATGAATGAGTCAATGAGTTATGAGTCAATGAATGATTTTATATAACGATCACGTGATCGTTAGGTGGCAACGCCACTAACGACGGATTGTCTCCAAGAGCGTTATCACCAGGAGTTTCAGGTATCCGTACCAAGGCGTACCTCGGTGCATCGACATCGCATGATGCCCCCTCTTTTGACAAACACATTAAAATCCATACATATATATTAATTAGTACATTGACAATGCGAATTTATAAAAGTGCATCGATGCACCCCCAAAGTCAGTTCCATAAGTTCCGCAACAGCTCTCGCAGTTCTTGAATCCGGTCTTCTTCGCTTTCGCGATATGAAGTCTTATATTCCCTTTTCTCTATTCAAGGACAAAATAATCAATTTATTGATTAATTAATCGTGTTCGTTCTTATTCAAAATTGAATTTTTATATGATAAAGAAAAGTAAATAAACAGAAAATTCTGAGTTCTTGAAAAGTGAAAAGGTTTAATCAATTTGATCTATTTTTGTGACGCGAATAATAAATTTGATAAATATTAAATGTGACTAAAATTTAATCGGTGTAATTATTGGAGAATAACCTGCTGGAAACAATTTGGATTACTACAAGTTCTGCAAAGAAAAAGGATGAGTTATCAAAATTATTTTATATGATACGTGCGTGTAACCGCATGGGTTTCAGTTGACTATAGTCAACTGGAAAGTAGCGGGTTTCAAGCGCCTACCCACACTCAACTGAAACCCGAAATAACGCATGACGCGCATGCGCATCACCTATTAAAAGAGAATAACAAGGAAGGAAATCTAACCTCCGAATAGTGAATACATGGAATGACTGAGAAATGAAAAGGTGATTTTCGAAGCAGATAAAATGAGCCACAATCGTATAATTCCTGATAGTCATGAAGAGTTAGGCAGCGAGGAGAATTTATTTACTGATGAGGAAAAGTTTATTGGTGATGTGACATTTGAAGAAAATGGAAATAAAATATTCTCCAATGAAGCAACAGCAGGATCGCCAAAAACTCCGCAGAAGAGAATCCGTTATGATGATTGTGATAACAACAACGAAAATCTTCCATCAGATATTTTAGCAAATGCCCAAAAGGCCAAAAATCAGACGCTACCAACAACTTCTATAAAAAAATATAACGTTTTGTATCATATTTTTTTATAATTATAACTTTCTTTTTTTTGCCAATTATTAATGATTTTTAAAAATTGTAAAATTTTTTTCAATTAAAAATACTTTGCAAGTTTTTTGAACTACATATTTAATGAATATAATTAATTTTTTCTTCA
>NW_021680524.1:362988-386884 GCF_001412515.2 Diachasma alloeum | reverse complement strand
CCGGGGGCTTCGCCCCCTGGACCGCCTTTTCTCGTGGGGGGCTTCGCCCCCCACACCCCCCCTCTCCGCCCACAGACTTCATCACGCACTTATCATATAAAATAGTATACGCAACACGTGCGGACAGCAGACGGTATCATTCGGGCGGCTGCGCCGCCCTCGTGAGTAACCGCCTGCTTTCCGCACTAGTTGCGTAATGTACTATTAAACTGATCGGGGAATTCAAATTGATTTGTTTTAATTCAATAGTTTTGCATTGATTACAAAAGGGAAAATGTTATAATTTTGTGTGGAATTTTATTTTAAGTATAAATTTTTATAATTATAAAGAAAAAGAAAATATTGTAATGATTGGGATTATATGTAAAATTGGACAATCAATCGTATTCTAAAATAACTCTTTTGGGAGAATTTCTGATTTTATGAAGATTCAATTGGATTAATGTGGATAAATGTTGATTTTGTAATTTTAAATTCTTTCCCTTTATCATTTCAATAATTCACCCCACCTATCCCGAGCTATTTCCGAACGGTAAGCTCAAAACAGGTAAGAATTCTTTATATCACGTATGAAAAAATCGTATAGAAATTTTCTATACGGATTGCGTATAGAAATTCTATAGGATTTCCATATATGATATTCGGATATTTCTATACAAATATTTTCTATACAAATTATTTCTATACATAAATTTTTACATAAATTTTTGTTTTCATACGAAAGATGTCTAAACGCTCCCGAGAAAAACGTAGAGAAATGTCGCAACTCCATACGAAATGTTTCTACACATGTGGCAGTGCATCGTTTAGGATTAAAACGATAGAAATAATTTGTATAAAAAATATCCGTATAGAAACATCCGAATATCATATACGAAAATCCTATAGAAATTCAATACGCAATCCGTATAGAAAATTTCTATACGATTTTTTCATACGTGATGTTGTGATTTTATTGAGATTATTTTAATAAAATCTTGGCCAAATCATGACGTAACACCTCTTATAGTTCTCTTATTTGTTCGCATATGCTAATTTCTTAAATTTCAATTTGAATATATTCAAGTTTGCGCTTTTTATTTATTCATTCATTTTTATTAGTATTAATCCTTGTGAACCGTTTTCATTTTGCCTCTCATGTCGATCGTGGTTTTCGAGTCTGCGGGTAATGAGAATGCGGGCGTGTATCCCTCTAGCGGGAGAAGTACCAAACATGCTATTCCGTATTTCCTTTTCCCCTTCTTAAGTATTTTTCACATCTCCCCTCTTCCGCTTCTAACCCATTATTTATTCCACAAAAATATTTCTTGATTTTGATTGGAGAAAAATCCGAGACATTCATGTTTCTGGTTAAGTTGTTAATTTCCGAATTGATTTACGTCCGGCCATCATGGGTACCTGCATCCATTCCCGTTAGACTCGTCCCCCCGATCGACACGTGTCAAATTTTCCTATTTCAGTCGCCCATTTTCCCGTTGATTTGATCACTCACAACACTAGAAAACACCACTTACCTGCTCGGCCGTCTCCATTTACACTTCTTTGACTTTCCTCCTTGCTGTATCCGTCTCGCATCGCTCCTCCCCCGGCCTGTCCGTTCTCATCCATAGTCCCGTCTTGACTTCACACTCAATTGTTCAATTTTCCCTTTTTCCAGTCACTAAATTTTCACTCGCGCAGTTCAAGCGTGATGGTTGCCATAACCTATTGGATTAACTAAATAAATAATACCAGGTTTTTGAACGTAGAACTTTATTATCAATAGTAATACTCGTATGAGAAACGCTCGTATCCACATGGGGAGAGACGCTGGACGCAAGTGTAAGAGTCGGGTACTCTTACAGTAGTGGGGGCACGCTCTGAAGGCGTGTGTCTACCCAGCGACAGTGAGACTGGAAAAGTGGCGCTATATGTCACAATTCCAATAGTTCCAAATGTCTGCCATTAAAATTGTTTCAATTACTTGAAATGTTGAAAAAAAATCCCTACATAGTTTCCCATTTCCTAAAATAATCCGCATTTTTTTGAACCAAAATTACATTGGACAAAGAAAATATTGGACTAAAGAATGATTGAACAAAATAAAATTGGACCAAAAACTTCATTGGATGAACTGACGTTGGACGAAAAGAGATTGGACCAAACGTACCGGAGCCTTCTTCAAGTATACGATCTAGATCACTTTTGATTTTTTTCAATTTTTTTCTAAATCTCTCAAATTTATCATTATGTCGATTTATGCTTGCGGCGCGACCAACGGAGTGCCAATTCTGCCATTCGGTCGCGAATATCGACGAAATATTTCATAATTAGTGGTATTATTGACAAATCGTGATGGTACATCAAGATATCTTTTTTTTTTGGGGGAAAACCTTCGACGAACTTTCGATGCAAATTGATCAGCAGATTCTGTTTTTTATTCCGATACTTAACTGAGGAATTTCTCAACTGGGCGTAGTGCAACTGAGTCATAGGGCCAGTTACACAGAGTCTTGTTAGCCAAATAAATCGTCAGAATGAATTTGTGTCTGGAGTATGTTAATTCCACAGTTGGACAATTTTAGGAATTCGTCATAGATTGCTTTCATTCAACCATTCGATTATGAATATTGACTAAATATTTCTCAATTAGTGATGTTATTGGTAAATAGGGATGATACATCGATTCACCACGTTTTTTGGGGAAATACCCTCGATTAACTTTCGATCAAAATTGATCGGCAGATTATTTTTATTCATTTATTCAATAGTTATCTGAGGATTTGCTTAACTGGGTTGGGTATAACCAGGGCATAGTCAAATTTTATACGGAAATTACGAGCATTTGTTGGTGTAAAAGAAATTTGATTGATAGAATTATATTTTTTTTCTCAGTGCACGACTCTATAATGCCATATATATATATATATATATATATATATATATATATATATTGTGACGGACTACCTTCTGAGGGTTCAAAGGCAGGTCACAAGATTTAATTTCAACCGCTGTTTACTTTTTTGATAAATTATCTGAAGCATAATTACCTTCAATCACTTATTCTAACTCAGAGGCATGCAGTAGGGAATGAGTTTCGGAAGGATTCATAAATGACTCTCGACTCGTGAACTTGTTCTGTCGATATCTTTCTTTATTATAAACATAATTCTTATACTCTCTTACTGGTATTTTGCCAATTCTTCAATTAATATCCTACTTCTCTCTTTCTCGGTATTTCTTCTACAACTACTCGAGTCCTCAATAGAGTGGGAGGAAAAAGGGAGGACAGGTATATCCGAATAACCACGCGTACCTTTTTGCGGTTAACCTCGCGTCGGGTGTCCAAGATAGCCACGCAACGCCTCCCAATCTCTAGGCTCGAGTCCTTCACGATCTCTGAAACGTCGTGGATCTTCTCGCTCGTCCACTCCACAGGGACACTGGTCTGAAAACCCTTATTAACTCGCTTCCGCAATTAAACAGTTTGACCGTTATCGGCACGCGTCCACATCTTCTCACAGTTCTTACACGACAGAGCGAGATTCCCCAAAAAATCCCACGAGGAGCAACGTCCAGCGCCACTGATCAGGTTGATTTCCTGTCCGGGCGATGGATGGCGCTTCAGGTACTCAATAATGGACTGGCTGCGAGTATTGCTCGAGCGCGCCTTGTATATATATATTGTATACAGGGTGTCTCGCAAACGACCTTTTTCCTTGAAGGGTATTCGAGAGGGTGCTTTTTTAAGTGGAAAGTTCCTCTTCCCTTTTCGGATCCTAGGATTTTTTTTTTGGTTCGACTTTTTTTTTGGGGGGGATTGAACTACTAATTTCAACTGCGAATTTTTTTTTTATTGTTAAATTTTTTTTTGTCTTTTTTTATGGGACATGACCTTGCAACTAATTGACCAGAGAGAACGGAATTTACTCGCGAAATAAATCAGTATGATCTACAATTACTACTGATTCTTCTCAATTTTTACAATTATATTAATAATTGATGAGAAATTAATTATTTGGGGCTAAATTTATTTTATTAATTCAATAATTTGAAATTAATTTGTTTTATTTACTTTATTTGTTCTTTCTTTTATTTTAATTTAATATTACTTTTTTTACATGAAGTACAGTGGCATGTACTGAGGGGTGAAGGAGAGGGAGGGGGATTTGAACGAAAAAGGGGGGAGGGTTGCGGAACGAGTCGGAGCCCACATCACGCCTCCAAAAGGGGGGTGAGGATTTTTTTTTCAATTTTTTTTTCTCACTCCGCACGGATTGAGGTAAAGGAAACATTTGTGAGGGTGTGGAAGCCACTCTCACACCTATCGGGGAGGTCAAAGTTCCCATACAGTGAGGGGTGGGGGGAACACAAAATACTCACCCCATTTTGGACACAAAACATGTGTCCAAAATGGGGTGAGTATTTTTTTTTTTAATTTTTGTTCTCACTCCACACGTATTGAGGTAAATGAAACATTTGCGAGGGGGTGAAGTCCCCCCCCCCCCAAGTATCGGGGAAGTTGAAATTTTCACAAAGTGAGGGGAGGGGGTTGAGAAATGAGTCCGAGCCCAAATCATGTGTCCAAAAGGGGGGGTGAGTATTTCTTCATCGCTTTTTGCTCTCAGTTCGCATGGATTAGGGAAAATTGGATATTTCGAGGGGTTGGAAGCCACCCCCGCACTTATTGGGGAGATCAAAATTTTCATACAGTTAGGGAGGGGGTTGAGGGACGATTGTGGGCCCAAAACATGTGTCCAAAGAGGGGGTGAGTATTTTTTTACAATTTTTTGTTCTCACTCCGCACGTAATGAGGTGAATGAAACATTTCGAGGGGGTGAAAGCCACCCCCACACTTATCGAGGATGTCAAAATTCACATACAGTGGGGAGAGAGGGTTAAGAAATGAGTCCGAGCCCAAATCATGAGTCCAAAAGGGGGGTGAGTATTTTTTCTTCGCTTTCTGCTCTCAGTTCGCACGGATTAGGGAAAATTGGACATTTCGAGGGGGTGAAAGTCACCCCCGCACTTATCAGGGAGGTCAAAATTCACATACAGTAAGGGGACGGGATTGAGGGATGATTCTGGGCCCAAATCATGTATCCAAAAGGGGGCAAGTATTTTTTCCCCCTTTTTACTCTCAGTTCACAGGTTTTGAGGTAATCATAATATTTGCAAGGGGGTTGAAGCTACCCCTTCACCTCCGGGGAGATTAAAATTTTCACACAATGAGGGGAGTTCAGACACGAATCCGAGCTCAAATCATGTGTTCAAAAGGGAGGTGAGTATTTTTTTTTCAATTTTTTGTTCTCACTCCGCATGGATTGAGGTAAAGGAAACATTTGTGAGGCGGTGAACGCCACTCCCACACGTATCGGGGAGCTTCAAATCTTCACACAGTGAAAGGAGGGGGTTGAGAAATGAGTCCGAGTCCAAATCAAGTGTCCAAAAGGGAAGTGAGTATTTTTTTTCGCTTTTTCCTCTCAGTTCGCGTCAGTACAAGTGAGTGCATGCGAGCATCCGCAGTCTGATGGAACATCCCTGATTCCGGATTTCGTCGATTGGTCCATCTATCGCGGGACCTTCGTGGAGCCTCTGCTACAGTACACTTGAATTCCCCATAAATTAGATTCATATGAACGTGTACATTCACTCTGTAATGCTTCATTCTTCAGTTTACGCCAAATGCTGATAAATATCAAACATAGACAACGTTCCCTCATAAAATGAAAATATTTACCTATTATTTCTCGATTCTCATTGGAAGAACCTTCTTATATCTTGAATGTTGACATTGAAGGGAAATGAGAGACGATGTGAATAACACGTACGAGTCGAATAAAATTCTATGTTATTGTGATAACATTGAGATTCCTAGAAGTTCCTTCAGTGATAAATCACGAAAATAAGAGGTAAATTTTGTGTTTTGGGGAGGGAGAGTCAGTCATTTTCGTCAGTCGTGTTCAATACTTTGCCGGAGTCAGACGTGAAGTGAGAATTATGGTGAATTTCACAGCGAACGAATACGCTGATATGCACCTTATTTATGGTGCATGCCGGTGTAATGCAGTCGAGTCAGCGCGAACGTATGGCATTACACACCCGAATCGACAAAACCCGAATCCACAAGCGTTCCGGGATGTGGACTCTCGCATGCGAGAGAATGTGGTTGTGCCACCAGGTTACGGTAGGGGACATCAACGTCGGCTTGACGTCGAGGAAGCAGTCTTGGCGTGTGTGGAGGAAGACCCGACGACAAGCTGTCGGAAGATGGCAGCAGAATTGGGCTGCCCGAAATCCACGGTCAACCGCAACTTGCGAGAAAATTCTCTCCACCCGTTTCACTACACCAGAGTCCAGAAACTCAAGCCGGGAGATGCAGAGCATCGTCTGCACTATTGTCAAGAGTTTCTGGCTTTGCATTACCAGAATGAAAACTTCTTGGCCCAAATCATGTGGACCGATAAAAGTCTGTACACGAGAGAGGGGATTTTCAATCAACATAATTTACATAATTATGCTGTTGAAAATCCTCACTTGGTGAGGGAAAAAATCTTTCAATCACGGTGGAAAGTGAACGTGTGAGGAGGAACAGTGGGTGATCGTGGGTTTTTCTCGCAACTTCCGGATTATGTGAATGTAAGTATTTAGTATACAATAAGGCGTGTCAAATTACAGCCTTATACTTTTTTTCTTGTCCCCGAAAAAGTCTTAGCGTATAAAAAGACATTCAAGACGACGAAATATATTTGTTGAATCGTCATCTCTCCGTATACATGCATTTTTTACATAAAAAAACAAACATTTTTAAATTAAAATGAATAATTCCGGAAACTGGGACTCGCGAGGGGCAGCAGGGAAGAGTAATGAAAACTAAGGTTCCATATTTACTCGACAAGGGGATTGGGTCCCTAAACCTACCTGAGCCCTCCCCGCCCGTCCATTCACATGCGTTCATTGAATAAAAAATAAAATTGTTCAATGAAAAATAAAAATTTCGAAGTTTGAGATTACATGAGGGGGTGGAGGGGCGAGGTATGAAAACGGAGGGTTGCAAATTTTACCCGGCAAGGGGAGGGGATCCCAGAATCTATCTGAGCCACCGCGATTCCTCCGTTCGCATGCGTTAAAAAATAAAATTGTTAAATAGAAAATGAAAATTTACAAAATTGACATTGAAATGTGCACATTCTGCATATCCCGTTTCAGACGGATTTTTTAATCATTAAGCCCTTCATTATCTTCCCTTTAGATGTTCCTTGAACCCCCTTTGGAAAATATTACCCGGAATCGAATATTTCATGACTATTTTTAGACTTTAAAGTTGATTCATTCTGACCATCTTCTCTTACGCCAACACTTTTTGGGGTACGGGTGAGGAAAAAAATATAGGTTTGAAATTTTACACGTCCTAGTGCAAACGTACAAACATACGACATTCTCCCCCAAATATATTTTCAATTTTCATTTGTGCTCCTCTCAGGGTGAACAGTACCTCGCATTCATCAGCCAGACGCTTCCGGAATTGTTGGACGATGCAGGTAGACCTCGCTGGTTCCAGCAAGATGGAGCACCATCCCACTGTGCTCGGGAAGTTACTGCTTACCTGAATCAGCAGTTCCCTAGAGGTTGGTTCGGTCGCTATGGCCCGCTCCACTGGCCTGCACGGTGAGACTACTCGATAAAAAAAATTAAACCGGAAAATAATGGATTTCTACCCTCCCTAGCTCCCCTGATTAGGAACCGCTAGACTTCTTCCTTTGGGGCTATCTAAAGGATCAAGTCTACGAGTCAGAGCCAGAGAGCTCGGAGGACTTAGTGGCGTGACTACATGCAGCCGCAAACAACGTAGATGCTGAAATGCTCCAGGGTGTTAAGGTGGAAGTCCTCAGGAGGAATCAAGCCTGCGTGGCTGCAGGAGGAGGCTATTTCCAACAACTGCCAGCATGAAAATCCATCACAATCGGCCCGTTTCAGGGCCAACAAAATTTTTACGTGGCTCAGCAAGAGATTTTGAAGGCAAAAGGACGGGATAAGATTTCATATGGATCGATAGATAAGGGTGATTTTGGAGGGATGATTTGAGCTCAGACTCATTTCACAACCCCCTCCTCTCGTTGTGTGAAAATTTAAACCTCTCGAAAACGTCCGGGGTGGAATCTACCCCCTCACAAATGTTTCCTTTACTTCAAAAATAGAAAAAAAATACTCACCCCGCTTTTGGACACATGATTTGGGCCCAGAATCGTCCCTCAACCTCCTCCTCTAACTGCAAGGGAATTTTGACCTCCTCGATAAGTGCGGGGGGTGGCTTCCACCCCCTCGAAATGTCCAATTTTCCCTAATCCGTGCGAACTGAGAGTAAAAATAAAAAAAAAATACTCACCCCCCTTTGGGACACATGATTTGAGCTCGGACTCATTTCTTAACCCCCTCCCCTTCTTGTGTGAAAATTTCAACCTCCCCGATAAGTGTGGGGTGGCTTTCACCCCCTGACAAATGTTTCCTTTACCTCAATCCGTGCGGAGTGAGCACAAAAAATTGACAAAAAAAATACTCACCCTCCTTCTGGACTCATGATTTGGGCTCGGACTCATTTCTTAACCCTCTCCCCTCACTGTATGTGAATTTTGACATCCCCGATAAGTGCGGGGGTAGGTTTTACCCCCTCAAAATGTTTCATTCACCTCAATACGTGCGGAGTGAGAAAAAAAAATTGTAAAAAAATACTCACCCCCTTTTTGGACACATGTTTTGGGCCCACAATCGTCCCTCAACCCCCTCCCTCGCTGTATGGGAATTTTGATCTCCTCAATATGTGCGGGGGTGGCTTCCACCCCCTCGAAATATCCAATTTTTCCTAATCCATGCGAACTGAGAGCAAGAAGCAAAGAAAAAATACTCACCCCCGTTTTTGGACCCATGATTTGAGCTCGGACTCATTTCTTAACCTCCTCCCCTCATTGTGTGACAATCGTAACCTCCACGATAGGTCTAGGGGTGGCTTCTACTCACTTACAAATGTTACATTCACCTCAAAACGTGCCAACCGAGCAAAAAGAATAAAATACCCACCCCCCTTTTGGACACATGATTTGGGCTCGGACTTCTTTCTCAACCCCCTCCCCTCACTTTAAGAAAATTTCCACCGCCCCGATACGTGGGGGGGGGGACTCCACCCCCTCGCAAATGTTTCATTTACCTCAATACGTGCGGAGTGAGAACAAAAAAAAAATACTCACCCCATTTTGGACCCATGTTTTGTGTCCAAAATCGGGTGAGTATTTTGTGTTCCCCCACCCCTCACTATATGGGAATTTTGACCTCCCCGATGCGAAGTGCGGCGGAGGAGGTGGCTTTCACCCTCTCGAAATGTCCAATTTCTCCGAATCCCTACAAACTGAAAGCAAAAAGCGAAAAAAAAATACTCACCACTCTTTTGGACACATAAGTGAGAAGACAAAATTCTCACCCCCTTTTGATTAGAGCATGGACTCATTTTTCAACCCCCTCCCCTCGCTGTGTGCAGATTTTAACCCCCCCGACAGTGGCGGGGGTGGCTTCCACACCCTCACAAATGTTTCCTTTACCTCAATCCGTGCGGAGTGAGAACAAAAAATTGAAAAAAAAATCCTCACCCCGCTTTTGGAGGCGTGATGTGGGCTCCGACTCGTTCCGCAACCCTCCCCCCTTTTTCGTTCAAATCCCCCCCCTCCTTCCNTTCGTTCAAATCCCCCCCCCCTTTCCTACCCCCCCAGTACATGCCTCTGTATTTCATTAAAAAAAAGAAACATTAAATAAAAATAAAAATATATAAATAAAGTAAATAAAGCAAATTTCAAATGATTGAATTAATAAAATAAATTTAGCCCCAAATAATTAATTACTCATCAATTATTAACATAATTGTAAAAATTAAGAACAATCAGAAGTAATTGTGGATCGTACTGATTTATTTCGCGAGTAAATTGCGTTCTCTCTGGTCAATTAGTTGCAAGGTCATGTCCCATAAAAAGAGACAAAAAAAAATTGAACAATAAAAAAAAAATTCGCCCCTGAAATTAGTAGTTCAATCCCCCCCCAAAAAAAAGTCAGACCAAAAAAAAATGCTAGGGTCCAAAAATGGAAGAGGAACTTTCCACTTAAAAAAGTACCGTGTATATATACGTAAACACCCCACATTTGCAGCCATCACTTTTTTAAATGAATAATAACAAACCATTACAAATAATGGTTTTCCATGAAGTAGGTAAACACCGAGGTACCGAAAATCATCAAGTTTGGTCACCAGATGTGACACGTCTAGGACCATCTCAAGGGGGAGAGGAATCTGATTGGTCATGAATAAATCTGTTCAATCAAAAGTCCTAATTACACCATGAACTGTGAATTAATTAACCCGTCCTCCCACCCACCCCCCGCGGGATGAGGAGTGGATTGACTAGGTCGTCGATAGAGCCCCAAAATCGCGAATTAATCGATTAACCCGCTAATTAAACCGCGAATTAAGTAACCCTTTCACCCGCCCCCTCGCGGAGGTGAATTGGCCAGGTCGCCGATTTGGCACAAAAAACCGGCAATTAAATTGATTCACCCGCGAATTAAACCGTGACCCGCGGAATCGGACCGCGAATTACACGGTGACCCGCGAAGTAATCAGCCCTTTCACCTACTCCCTCATGGGGGGTGGATTGACAAGTTGTCGATAGAGCCCCATTTGACAGAAAAAAACCGCGAATCAAATTAATTGACCCGCGAATCAAACCACGAATTAAAATGGCCCGCGAATTAAATTAATTGACCCGCGAATTAAAACCGCGGATGGGCGAATTATTCAACCACCCACCCACCCACTTTCATCTGACCTCCCTACTGGGCCCCAACGACCAGGTCTGCGCTAAAAGTTTGTGCCAGAATCGGTATTACTTACTTACTCATGGTCAACAAGTAAGCGTATCCTCTATTGCTTCTCCCCGAGGGCTCATAGATATCCATGGACACCTTCTCGAAAGCATCCATCGTTGTGTCGGTGATGATCATTGAGTGCCGAGCTTTTTCAAAACCAATACTCGTTTGCGATTTGAACCCGGGACCTTCCAATTATGCATCGGGTGCTCTCCCAACTGACCTATCCGGCTCCTCGCCATTTCTTCATTTCACATTTCTTGTACATATTGAGCACCGCCGTCCTTCTCACGGCATTCATTTCTCATTAAAAAAGGGGATTTATATAGCATTCCACATGTTTGTGACGAAGTAGGAAATTAGTTGGATGCGATTTGGATGAGGTAGGAGAGGATCCGGGATTATTTTCAATACGAATTAACAAGAAATATTTACTGAAAAAATGGATAGTACAGACCGGGACTTGAACCCGGACCTTCCGATTATGTATCGGGTGCTCTCCCAACTGAGCTATCCGGCTCCTAGCCATTTCTTCATTTCAAATTTCTTGTACATATGAAGCTCGGCCATCCTTCTTACGGCATTCATTTTTCATTAAAGAAGGGAATTTATATAGCGTTCCACATCTTTGTGACGTCAAAAAATTATCAAGTGAGAGTGCGAAGGTCGCGCCATCTGGCGGCGGTGTACTAAACTGATTTGGTAGTGTAAAAAGGGTTTTTTGATTGAAATTAAATAAATGAGGATGGGAAAATAATTTTCCGGCGCAATGAAAAATTAAAGATATTATGTATGAGTAGAGGACATGCTTGAGGATGTTCCGGATGCTCTCTGCTACCCCAGAATTCAGATTATAATCTTCTTCGGGAAAACAGCATGTTCCTGGAGGCGAGGGTGCACTTCTGTCGGAATCCACGTGCTGCCGATAACCATGGGATATTTAGATCACGCACCAACCCATTCCTGGACATTTTGTCAACAATTCCTCGAGGATAAACCACGCTCGGGGAAACTCTGGGGCATGTATTTTCAAATGCATGGCCTCCTGATGACCACTGGATATATGTAACACTTCCAAGTGATGCCTGGAAATTTTTTTTAAAATCCCTCGGGCAATAAACCCGTTTTTGGAACCGCTGGAGAATTCTGTATCGAATACACGTGGTCACGATGATCACTGGTCATTAAATCTACGCTCCACGTCGATTTTATTAATTGTTTGAACACTTTCTCGGTGAACGGGCGTGTTCATAGGATCGCCGAATAATGCTTCACCGAATCCATGTGATCACGATGACCACTGGTCTTTTAATCTACGCACCGAGACGTTATCATTAATTTTTTGAAGAATTCCACAGGGAATGAGTGAATTTTTGCGACCGCCGAACACTCCTTTATTGAATCCACGTAGTCACGAGGACCACTGGTTATTAACTTCATGCACCGAGTCGGTTTTATTATTTTTCTGAATAATTCCTCGGAGAATGAGTGGGTTTTTGAGGCCGCCGAAGAATACTTTATCGAATCCCCGCGGTCACAATGACCACTGAGCATTCAATTCACGCACCGAGTCGGTTTTATTAATTTCTTAAGCAATTGCTCAGGGAATGAGTGGGTTCTTGCGACCACCGCATAAAACTTGATTAAATCCATGAGGTCACGATGACCACGGGTCATTTAATTCCCGCACCGAGTCAGTTTTTCTATATTTTGGACAATTCCTCGGGGAAGAAGTGGGTTTTTGCCACCGCCGAATAATACTTAATCGAATCCATGTGGCCACGATGACCAGTGATCATTCAGTCACCGCTTATTTGAACAATTCTTCAGGGATTGAGTGGGTTTTTCCGACAACCAAATAAAACTCCATCAAATCCATAAGGCCACGATGACCACTGGACATTTAATTTACGCACTGAGTCGGTTTTATTATCTTTCTGAACAATTCTTCGGGGAATGAGTGGGTTTTTGTCACCACTGAATAATGCTTTATCGAATCCATGTGGCCACGATGACCAATGATTAAAAAATTATTGAATACGAGTCGGTATATGAGTTGAATAGTCCGTAGCCATCGTGATCGCGTGAATCCAATAAAGAATTTTCCATCGATCTCAAAAACACACTCAGTCTCCGAGAGATTATTAAAAATGAATAGAAAACGATTAAGTGAAGACAGTGGTCATCGTGATCTTGAGGAATCAAGATAGAATTCTACTACAGTCTCAAAAAGGCGCTCATTCCCAGAAGAATTATTGAAGAGTTGAATAAAAAATTTGATGCGTGGTTTAAATGACCAGCGGTCAACATGCCGTTGTGGATTCGATAACGAATTCTCACGCTATCTCAAAAAGATGCTTAACTATCGAGAAGT
Source organism: Diachasma alloeum (assembly GCF_001412515.2). Taxonomy (NCBI): domain Eukaryota; kingdom Metazoa; phylum Arthropoda; class Insecta; order Hymenoptera; family Braconidae; genus Diachasma; species Diachasma alloeum. Next base: position 373,626 of record NW_021680524.1, on the reverse strand, counting down.
ATTCTGAAAAAATAATGAAAACGACTTGGTGGCTGTATTAATCCACCATCTTTTCATCATTTTGTAGTAGTGTGCCAGCGCTACCGTGCTTTTCTTATGACGCATTAACACACTAGTGGAACCCTTAGTGTTGCCGCAAGAGACAAGAGAAATAAGACAAGACAAGATGATCGTGACAAGAGATAAGACAAGAGATAGAATTTGATGACTCTTGTTAAACCAAGGCAAGACAAGAGAAATCTCACAAGAGACAAGATGTCTTGACAAGAATTGCTCAGGGAAATTTCGAAAAAAATCCAATTCGAAGCAGTAAATTCAAGGTTTATACCTCGCGAGGGTCAAACATTTCAAGGATCATAACTCAAATGATCACAGGCAGGACAATGTCGAGGGCAAAACGACCACAAAGGTCAACTAGAAGAGGCAGTCAGGACGATCATCGGAGTCAAATGAGAGAGATTAACAGCATTCACAAGAGTTAAATGATCACAAGAGTCAAATGATCACAAGGGTCAAACAGGAGATCCTCATGTTTATTCACTTGATTTATAGTCGTTTGACCCTTGTGATTACTCTGGCTCCCTCTCCCGTTACACTTTTGTGGTAGTTTGACGCTTAAAATTGTTCATCCTGTCGCTGTTGTTCAACTCTTGTGATTTTTTATCCTTGCAAGTTATGTTTCTTGTGACACTTCTGAAGTACGATGCCTCGTAAAATGATAGATTAGTCTTCGATGCATAACTCGGAGTTAGAAAAAACCTTCTTTTGAGAATTCCGCTATTTCTCTCCGCTTTTGAGCTACTTGGCAAGTACTGCAACTGGAAAAAAGTATCCATTTCATTTCACAAGGCTATATGACTTTAATGGAAGATGAAATTTCCACAAATGTCCCCAGAATTGAATGAATACCAACATTTTGGTTACAATCTCCGATTGCCCTGATGAATAACATTAATAAAATATCCACATATTTATAGAGTTTTATTTTCTCAACAGTATAAATGTTTTATAATATTCCGCTGAATACAACTACGAATATAAATATCGACATTTTGATCTCATTTACAGTAGTACGCATATTATTTCAGGCTTATCACAACTCATATTGAATTTTCCTTTTCAATTTTGACGTCAATGAACACTGGAACCAGGAATTAAGGCAGAGAAGCATTTCAGCGTGAAGATCACTCAATTGATCTCTGTGCTTCCGTATTATCAATGCAGCCTTTGAGAATAATCGCTCAGAAGCAGCATTGGAGGCACTAATTTCCAACAGGTCTCGAGCCATCAGAGCAAGTCTTGGGAAAAATGTTTCATTTTTCTTCCACCACTCCAGAATATCGACGTCACGATCAACTCGTTTCATTGCCAGATAGTCATCTAATTTTTTTTTCCAACCTGGATCCTTCAACTTTGCAAAACTTTACAAAGCATTCATATGCCTCGTGTACTCGTCGTCAGAGTCCTCAGCCTCTAATTTCTTACTCTCTTCATTTTCCAGTACCACACTCCCATATTCTGTCCTGAAAATACGCTCGAATTCTTCGCGGGATCTTTCCTTCAATTCCCTGCCCCAAGAAGTCTTCTCGAATGCCTCCAATCTTTGTCATGGATCTAGGATTAGTACAGCACAGTAAATCCAATTATTCTTATTATAATCTTTCACGAGCTTGTCTCACATGACAAGCTAACTAACTTTAGCATCAATCGCACTGTGTTCGGTCTTCTTGGCCAAACTTTCACACAGTGTTTCTATGCTGTCCAGCATACTGTTGACTCCGACGTAGTGTTGCCAGATTCACAGAAATTTCTGTACATTCAAAGAAAGTTTGACCTATTCCAAGAACGCAGATTCTTTGACTAATTTCGAAAAAATTTCAGTAATTCCTAAGAAATTGCCAGAATTTTTTATTCTGTAGGGGGAGCCAAGCCATGCAAGAGCGTTACATGTCGATTTTTTAGACTTTACAAAATACCAATAAAAAATTCAAATTGTATGGGCAAAACGCTAGGGTAAAATCGGCTCCTCTATTTCACTAATGGTAAGTCAGCAGGTGCTGATTTCTGAGGGATTGCAAAATACCAAAGGCTGAATGGGACGAGATGAATATTAAGAGTAAATGTTCGTCTAACAAATTCAAGGTTGAATATCGAAAGCTAAATGTTATGCTAGAAGAATGGCAAGTCATGAGAATCCTTTTGGCGGCAATTTTTCAATGAACTAGTAATTTTTTTTTGATGAGTGGTAGCACCGATTATTTTTGACAGAGAGTATTACAGGTTACTAGTTTTCCGAGAACATCATTGATCATCGTCTCTTATTGCCACTCTCGTTGCGTTACAATCCCCTGTCTGCCATTTTCTGTGTGACATAATAGAAGAGAGTATTTGAATTAATTTCTCGAGAATTGGATGTAGAAAGAAGAATAATTTGATCTGAGAAAGTATCAAAGTTTAATTGTCCAGATTAAGTAATCCATAAAATCATTGCTACCGTAAAAAAAGAACAACGAAAAATAAGGTTAGTTTGTTGACACGTCTGTCGCCTGATTGTTGTAATTATAATTTCGGCATATTGGGGATAAATATCGACCATTTAATTTGGAAAATTGTAGATTCTGTTCACTGGATAATTCATCATAAGTTTATCACGGTTGATCTCGATTCAAACACCGGCGGAAAAATTAATTCGTGAGGTCAGGAAACATGAGGTAATTATTGTAAGAAATATAATACAGTGGACTCTGGTTAGAGGCATATTGGTTAGTATCGAACTTCCCCTCAATTTTTTTGTCTCGCCGCTCGAGCGCTTCCCCCACTCTGTCCCCACGCAAGCCGGGGAGTAAACACTCCAATATTTTCTTCAAATTGCTATTGTCTTCCGATTCCAGTAAAGACTAAAAATAAAATATTCTGCATTTGAATTGTCGATCAAAAAATTTAGTCCACTTCTGGCTGCCATGGGGGGAGGATCTCGTTTTGTTGGCATAAAATTAATTCGAAATTAGATTAAATCAAATAATGAAGGGAGGTAAAGGAAACGACTGTAACATTTTTGATTCACATGGTTTGTTACCTCCAGAAGAAATATCTGTTCTATGAAATGTTAGGTATAAAGCTGCTGTGATCAAATATAGTCAATGAAATTAAAAATATTGATAATAAAAAAATCGTCTGAATCTATATGAATATTGCTATTATAGTTGAAACTGTGAACTAAAGTTTATTATTAAAATAAAGTGTTGAATTGAGAGAGAAATGAAATAGTATTTTTCATTTTATTATTCCCAGTTCTCGGAAGTCGGGCTCGGCGTGAGCGCGTAGTGGGGGCAGGGAAATAGAGTCGAATTTTCCGAATTCGCTTCCCCTAACCCGCAAAACAGTCGACTCTAACCAGAGTCCACTGTATGTTGATTGTTCGTCATATATTTTATCCAGCAGGCGTTTCATTGTTATGAGTCATATTTCAGTGAAATAAAAAATGGATGAATCTTCAGAAGAATATTGTTCTTCATCGAATGAAGCACAAATGGCTCGAGGAGATGATGAAGATTGCGAACGTCAACTTACTGGGAGCAATGAAAGGAATAAAAAATGTAAGCATAAGAAATATTCCCAAAAATATAATGATGCTTGGAGATTGAATGNACTCGAGGAGATGATGAAGATTGCGAACGCCAACTTACTGGGAGCAATGAGAGGAATAAAAAACGTAAGCGTAAGAAACATTCCCAAAAATATAATAATGCTTGGAGATTGAATGAGGGAATGAGCAATTGGCTTAGACCAAGTTCGAAGGGAGAGTTATTCTTTCGGTGTGAAGCATGTCAGAAAGATTATAGTACAGCTGGAGGAAAGGCAGACGTACAAAAGCATGCTGATGGAAAAACGCATCAACTTGCAGTTCAGAGTATTCGTCAACAGATCCCAATTACAACTAGTTTGCATAAGGCCACCGATTTTGCATTGCAGGTGAAACAGGCAGAGATTAAACTGGCAGCATTCATTGTGCAACAAAACTATTCTGTGAATGGTGTGGGTCCTCTGTTAGAAATGACAAAAGACATTTTTGGAGACTCAGCTGTAGCTCAGAAAATTTCATGCAATCGTACTAAGTGTACGGCGATTATTAGGAATGTAACAGGTCTCTATGGTTTCGAACAAACTCTTGCATTCATCAAGACGAAAAAATTTTCCTTGCTGGTCGATGAGTCGACAGACATTGGTGGAACAAAACATTTAGCATTGATCGTTCGATTTTTCGATGGGAATGCAATCATTGACAGTTTCTTAGCTCTACTCCCTGTGTCAGATGCTTCTGCTTCTCATTTGTACAAGGTAATCACAGATTTTTTGACCAAACACAACGTACCCTGGACGGAAAATCTGATAGGATTCGCTGCGGATGGAGCCAATAATATGTTTGGTGCACACCATTCGTTGGCAGCGTTGTTGCAGAAGGCTATCGAAAATTTATTTCTACAGAAATGTATTTGTCACTCTTGGGCATTATGTGCTAGTTCTGCCTGTAGTAAAGTTCCATGTGTCATTGAAGATGTTCCTCGAGATGTATGGAATTATTTTAAAAATAGTTATAAACGTCAACAAAGTTTCGCTGTAGCTCAAACAATACTCAATGTAAAACCTCACAAACTCCTACGACTTGCTGACACACGGTGGTTATCTCTGTTACAAGTGGTTAGAAGGCTCCTCGAACAATATGACGCATTAAGACTCGATTTTTCAACAGAAACAACAAATGACAGACTCTTAGCTCCTGGAATGATTTCTCAGAGACTAAATGAACCTCAAACAAAAATGTATCTCCAGTTCTTAGCAGCAGTTTTACCATTCTTTACTGATTTAAACGTTGAGATGCAATCAACTAAAACGCAGATTCATCATTTACACGAGAGGGTATCAGCAGTGTACAAGAGTTTGCTTGATTGTTTTCTAAAGAAAGAATACTTGGACAAAACTACTATTGAAAAAATCAATTTCCGAGATCCTCACAATCAGTGCTCTATTGAGAAGATCTATCTTGGAGGAGAACTAACGATGATGGAGATCCAGCAAGGAAAGTGCACTTTGGACAGAGCTAGTCCAAAGTGCACCGAGTTCAGAGTGAGATTTTTAAATTTTTACATCGAGGGCTGTGCACAAATTGTAAAACGATTCAATTTTGCTGATCCTCATATTCAAAAAGTAAAACAACTTTCAGTTCTTGATCCAGTTGCAGTACGATCTGGTGAATGTCCTTCCATCGCACCGCTGGCGTCACTTTTCTCAAATCTTGTCTCCCAGAATCGTATCAATGATATTGACACAGAGTGGCGTGGAGTGAGAAATTGTAAGATACCTGGAAAAACGTCCGAGGAAATTCGTTCTATGGAAGTTTGTGATTTTTGGCTTGCAATATGGAACTTGAAGCGTGGTGATAATAGACAAAAATTCCCACTCATCTCTTCGTTCGCAATCGACTTGCTCTGTCTTCCTTATTCGACAGCAGCTGTAGAGAGGATTTTTTCTCAACTTAAATTGAATGAAACAGACCTTCGTAATCGCCTCGAGTCAGAAACTTTGGCGGGGATCATGCATACTAAGTGTCTTCTTAATGGTGAAAGTGCCACAAAGCTGAACATGACACCAGAACTCATTTCTAAACATACGGCTCTCATGTACGAAACCTCAGACGACAACTGATAAATATCATTGTTCTGACAACTTTTATTATTCTTATCAATGCAGATTATATTGTGTTATTTCTTCATAAGTTTATTCACTCTCAGCATTTAAATCAATAGTTGGGTTTCTTCTATTTCTACTATTATTTTTCTCTTCCATCTCAATTAAAAAATGTTGTACTAATACTTCCGGAACTCAAATGAATTTTTCCGCTGTTTTGATGGTAAGCTCACTATATCGATGGAGGTTTAATTAGAATGATTGATTTCAATGGAAATTTACTACAGATGATCATAACACGTAAAAAAAATCTTCAACTAACAAATTCATGTCGAATATACTTATTCTGTACTTATTGATTCAAGAAATTAGAAGGAAAAAAGATTCAAAGAAATCTACAGAAATTCTGTTACGCCATCTACAGATTTGATGTACGACGGGTCTGGCAACACTGCTCCGACGACTACGGTCAGGAGAATGACGTAGGTGTCTCCACAGAGAACATTTGATAGTTGCTCAAAACACTTCAGATACTTAGGCAACATAGAGAACAGGGTCCATTCATTTTCTGTGATCGTCAAATGTTTCAACTTCTCATCTGTTCTAGCTAGAGCAGTAATTGACCTCTATGCATGCGGAGACCAGCTCAGATTAAGTCATGAGTGCTGTTCCACCTGGTTTTTACGTCCAACGGTAGATCAATCAGCTTTTCTTCAAAGGAGAGACAACAATCTCGAAGTTTATTCTTCGTTTGTTCTGATTTATTAATTTTTTTCGACAACTGTCGAAGTTTTACCAGCTGAGGAAGATCGGATCTTCTGAAAACATCATCAACCTCGTTGTCAACCTCGTCATCGAAATTATAATTTTCACCATCGTTTTCTTCATCCACATCGCCATTATCGCCAGAATCAGCTCCCAAATTTTCATCATCATCGATTTGCAGTATTTTTATAACATCTTGGACTGCCAAATTAACGACGTGAGGCAAGCAATGAAAATGTTGTGCTTTAGCATTGAAATCCACATCTTTTCCACGGAGAAGCTCTTCCGATTCCTGCATCAATGTTGTATTGACAGAAGTGTTGTCAACCATGACCCCCCCGATTTTGTCTAATAGACCCACTCTCTCCAAAGCCTTGCAAAATATCCTAGCAATGTCCAAACCAGTATGATGACCCTTACTCGGTACAAAATCAATGGCTAGAGAATGGATTTGCCACTCTCCATCAATATTAACACCAGTAATACCATAATAAGATTTCGGTCGGATCGAAGTCCAGCCATCTATGGTGAAGGAAATTCTAGAATTATTACCTTGCAAGATCTTCATCACATGTTTCCTTATTTCATGGTATGTGTTCTTCACTGCTGTGATCATGCCTGTTCTCTTCGGAAATTGGAACGCTGGATAGATTCTGCTGAATAACTCTTGGGTCAAATCATCATCAAAGAATTGAAATGGTAATAATTTAACAGCTAGCCATTCGACGAGGAATCTTTTGAACTCTCGATCATCTCTGAACTGAAAAAAGCAATGAATGAATGAAATAATGATAATTAAACTCGGGTTAATTGATTATTGAAAAGTTTTCACAATCTCCATCATGATAAATTGAGTTGAAACCCATGACATATAGCGGGAAGTCATTACTTTTGATTATGTCAAGGTAACTTTATTGTCTTTTTCAGCAATGCAAATTATATCTAATTTGGAGGTTATGTTGAGAAAATAGATGTTTATTGTGTATTCCTTAATTATATGACATTAAGATGATACATTCATCTGTATTGAATTTTTCTAGAGCCTAATAAAATTGGGATAATTCGTGCAACATCGCATCCTTGAAAATCTAATCAGAAAAGTCATCAATTTCTCCAATATCCCATGATCTTTGACTCAAGTTTAGATGGATTCAAGAAAACTCGATGGAATGTTTGACTCACCCTTCCTTGTTTCAAACTACTGAAAACATCCTCAAGAGTTTTCTGATATTTATCTGTGACGATTGAGGCGGCAGGAAACAATTGATCATGAATGACTTTGTGTTCAGTCGACAAATGCCATTTGAGCCCATTCGTACCTCCATTCGGCCTTCTAACCTCCATAACTTTATTTTCATCTCTACAGAATTTGCACACCCCCAATTGGACTTTATTCACAGCTTTATACTCATAATACTTTTTCCATCGTCCCGACGATTGAGGGACACTTTGACTTGACGTTTGCTCAGTAGTCTTGTCTGCAGTAGCCGTTGAGAGCTTATTGTCATGGTCAACAACGATTGCATCTGTAGAACATCCACTTTTATCCTTTTTTTTCCTATTCGTCATAACACGACTCTGTCGATTACGTTTCATCCTTGCTCTGGTGTTAATCTCAATTTGTATTTGCTAATATTGCTGCATTCAGACTTTATCGGACAATACTAGGATGTACAGCACACGATTCACTGGTGACTATTGTCATGGAGAAACGCCATATTGACTACAACGTGAACAACTACAGACATCACGTGATACACGAAATCCGAAAGTCCCCGAGTTAGAAAACTGACGAGTGGGAACATCTCACAGAATAGTTGAGTTCCATCTGTCATTCAGATCAAACGTACTGACGATGTAACACATTCATATATTGACTGCCACTAGGTTATGTATTTGTTAACCATTACTTGTTTAATGGTTGTAGATTAATTGAAAATAAAAAAGAAACGAGTTTTTTCCCTCAGAAGTATGATTTTTTCTTTTTATTTGACAGCTACAATCATAGTTAAAGGAAAAAAACCAAGAGGGCCAAGACAAGACAAGATGATGATTTTCCTCATAATTCTAAGACAAGACAAGAGGAAATGAAATTCTTATTGTGTCTTGTATTGCAGCAACACTAGGAACCCTCATTAGCCAGTTCAACAATCAGTTAAATGCTTAAATCATGATTCTAAATCATGTAAAAATTTGACAAAAATGACTTGGTGTGTGGATAGAATGAGCAGTGGTCATCGTGACCATGTTAATTCGATGAAGTATTATTCTGCGGGCCCAAAAATTCGGTCATTCAATGAGAAATTGTTCAAATAATTAATCAAATCGACTTCTAGTGTAGATTCAATGACCAGTGGTCACTGTGACCACGTGGATTTAATGAAGTTTTATTCAGTGGTCACAAAAACCCACTCATTCTCTGAGGAGTTGTTCAAAAGAATGATAAAATCAAATCGGTGGGTATATTGCATGATCACTGGGCATCGCGGCTGCATGAATAGATAAAAGATTGATCAGTGGTCCCAAAAACTTGCTCATTCCCTGGCGGATGAGTCCGAGACCTATCCGAGAGTAGCTCCGACACGCGGAATGGACACTCATTCGACTCTCGGATTTTCGGAGATTAGGGCGCCAAACTCCAGTAAAGACTCTCGTCCGAGAGTGCATCCGACAGTGGTTTATGCCTTCACAAATCAATTTGTTTATTAATTGAGGGTGCATTAGATAAGTTGAAAATCCTTTGTGGACCCAATGTAGGGAGAAAGGGTAATTGAGGGTCCCTTAAACACTGCTGAAAGCAGTCTCGGATCAAGTCTCGGACGAGAGTAGAGATACGAGAGTGGTTAAGTAATTGGCAAGATAATTATTTAATCATTTCCGATTAGTTAGAGGGGCTTTGAGTAGCAAGAAAAACATTTTTGGAGCGTTTATCGGTGGACGGGGTATGTGAAGGTCCATTAAACATTGTTGAAAGCAGTCTCGGATGGAGTCTTGGACGAGAGTAGCGATAGGAGAGTGGTTTAGTAATTAACAAATGAGTTTGTTAATTATTTTTGATTAATTGGAGGTTCTTTAGGTAGTAAGATAATGATTTTTCAATCGGCTCACGACAGAGGGAGGAATGGGGGGTCCCTTGAACATTGCGGAAACCAGTCTCGGATCGAGTCTCGGACGAGAGTAGCGATACGAGAGTGGTTTATTAATTGACGAATGAGTTTGTTAATTATTTTTTATTGATTGGGGGTTCTTCAGGTACTAAGATAATGATTTTTCAATCGGCTCACGGCAGAGGGAGGAATGGGGGGTCCCTTGAACATTGCGGAAACCAGTCTCGGATCGAGTCTCGGACGAGAGTAGCGATACGAGAGTGGTTTAGTAATTAACAAATGAGTTTGTTAATTATTTTTGATTAATTGGAGGTTCTTTAGGTAGTAAGATAATGATTTTTCAATCGGCTCACGACAGAGGGAGGAATGGGGGGTCCCTTGAACATTGCGGAAACCAGTCTCGGATCGAGTCTCGGACGAGAGTAGCGATACGAGAGTGGTTTAGTAATTAACAAATGAGTTTGTTAATTATTTTTGATTAATTGGAGGTTCTTTAGGTAGTAAGATAATGATTTTTCAATCGGCTCACGACAGAGGGAGGAATGGGGGGTCCCTTGAACATTGCGGAAACCAGTCTCGGATCGAGTCTCGGACGAGAGTAGCGATACGAGAGTGGTTTAGTAATTAACAAATGAGTTTGTTAATTATTTTTGATTAATTGGAGGTTCTTTAGGTAGTAAGATAATGATTTTTCAATCGGCTCACGACAGAGGGAGGAATGGGGGGTCCCTTGAACATTGCGGAAACCAGTCTCGGATCGAGTCTCGGACGAGAGTAGCGATACGAGAGTGGTTTAGTAATTAACAAATGAGTTTGTTAATTATTTTTTATTAATTGGATGCACATTGAGTATACAAAAGAATGATTTTCAATCGGCTATCAATAGAGGGAGGAGTGGCGGGTCCCTTGAACATTGTGGAAACCAGTCTCGGATCGAGTCTCGGACGAGAGTAGCGATACGAGAGTGGTTTATTAATTGATGAATGAGTTTGTTAATTATTTTTTATTNCAAGAGTGGTTTGGTAAATAACAAATGAGTTTGTTAATTATTTTTGATTAATTGGAGGTTCCTTAGGTAGTA
>NW_021680524.1:362621-362811 GCF_001412515.2 Diachasma alloeum | reverse complement strand
TAGCGATACGAGAGTGGTTTAGTAATTAACAAATGAGTTTGTTAATTATTTTTGATTAATTGGAGGTTCCTTAGGTAGTAAGATAATGATTTTTCAATCGGCTCACCCCAGAGGGAGGAATGAGGGGTCCCTTGAACATTACGGAAACCAGTCTCGGATCGAGTCTCGGACGAGAGTAGCGATACGAGAG
>NW_021680524.1:361344-362353 GCF_001412515.2 Diachasma alloeum | reverse complement strand
ACTGGTTTCCGCAATGTTCAAGGGACCCGCCATCTCTCCCTCTGCCATGAGCCAATTGAAAAATCATTATCTTAGTAACTGAAGAACCCCCAATCAATAAAAAATAATTAACAAACTCATTCGTCAATTAATAAACCACTCCCGTATCGCTACTCTTGCCCGAGACTCGATCCGAGACTGGTATCCGCAATGTTCAAGGGACCCCCCATTCCTCCCTCTATCGATAGCTGATTGAAAAATCATTATCGTACTACCTAAGGAACCTCCAATTAATCAAAAATAAACGTCTCCCGTATCGCTACTCTTGCCCGAGACTCGATCCGAGACTGGTTTCCACAATGTTCAAGCGACCCCCCATTCCTCCCTTTGTCGTGAGCCCATTGAAAAATCATTCTTTTGCAACTCAAAGTGCATCCAATTAGTAAAAAATAATCAACAAAGTTATTAGTCAATTAATAAAGCACTCGCGGATCGCTACTCTCGTCCGAGACTCGATCCGAGACTGGTTTCCACAATGTTCAAGCGACCCCCCATTCCTCCCTTTGTCGTGAGCCCATTGAAAAATCATTCTTTTGCAACTCAAAGTGCATCCAATTAGTAAAAAATAATCAACAAAGTTATTAGTCAATTAATAAAGCACTCGCGGATCGCTACTCTCGTCCGAGACTCAATGCGAGACTGGTTTCCACAATGTTCAAAAGACCCCCCATTCCTCCCTCTGCCGTGAGCCGATTGAAAAATGATGATCTTACTACCCAAGGAACCTCCAATTAATCAAAAATAATTAACAAACTCATTTGTTAATTACTAAACCACTCTCGTATCGCTACTCTCGTCCGAGACTCAATGCGAGACTGGTTTCCACAATGTTCAAAAGACCCCCCATTCCTCCCTCTGCCGTGAGCCGATTGAAAAATGATGATCTTACTACCCAAGGAACCTCCAATTAATCAAAAATAATTAACAAACTCATTCGTCAATTAATAAACCACTCTCGTATCGCTACTCT
>NW_021680524.1:360992-361072 GCF_001412515.2 Diachasma alloeum | reverse complement strand
AAAAATAATTAACAAACACATTTGTTAAGTACAAAACCACTCTCGTATCGCTACTCTCGTCCGAGACTCGATCCGAGACT
>NW_021680524.1:360589-360677 GCF_001412515.2 Diachasma alloeum | reverse complement strand
TCCATTTCTCCCTCTATCGATAGCCGATTAAAAAATAATTCTCTTGCAACTCAATGTGCATCCAATTAATAAAAAATAATCAACAAAC
>NW_021680524.1:360055-360295 GCF_001412515.2 Diachasma alloeum | reverse complement strand
CATTCCTCCCTCTGCCGTGAGCCGATTGAAAAATCATACCCTTGCAACTCAATGTGCATCCAATTAATAAAATATAATTAACAAACTCATTCGTTAATTACTAAACCACTGTCGGATCGCTACTCTCGTCCGAGACTCGATCCGACACTGGTTTCCGCAATGTTCAAGGGACCCCGCATTCCGCCCTCTGCCGTGAGCCGATTGAAAAATCATTATCTTAGTACCTGAAGAACCCCCAAT
>NW_021680524.1:359174-359778 GCF_001412515.2 Diachasma alloeum | reverse complement strand
TAACCCGCAAATAGCCCCCTCAACTGATAGACCCTTTGAAAATCTTTATCTTGCTACTCCAAGTACCCTCAATTAATAAAAAATAATTAACAAACTCATTCGTTAATTACTAAACCACTCTCGTATCGCTACTCTCGTCCGAGACTCGATCCGAGACTGGTTTCCGCAATGTTCAAGGGACCCCCCATTCCTCCCTCTGCCATGAGCCGATTGAAAAATCATTATCTTATTACCTGAAGAACCCCCAGCCAATAAAAAATAATTAACAAACTCATTCGTCAACTAATAAACCACTCTCGGATCGCTACTCTCATCCGAGACTCGATCCGAGACTGGTTTCCACAATGTTCAAGGGACCCCCCATTCCTCCCTCTATCGATAGCCGATTGAAAAATCATTCTCTTGAAACTCAATGTGCATCCAATTAATAAAAAATAATTAACAAACTCATTTGTTAATTACTAAACCACTCTCGTATCGCTACTCTCGTCCGAGACTCGATCCGAGACTGGTTTCCACAATGTGCAAGGGACCCCCTATTCCTCTCTCTATCGATAGCCGATTGAAAAATCATTCTCTTGCAACTCAATGTGCATCCAATTAA
>NW_021680524.1:323118-358836 GCF_001412515.2 Diachasma alloeum | reverse complement strand
ACCTTCACATACCCCGTCCACCGATAGACGCTCCAAAAATGTTTTTCTTATTACTCAAAGCCCCTCTAACTAATCGGAAATGATTAAATAATTAATTTGCCAATTACTTAACTATTCTCGTGTCTCTACTCTCGTCCGAGACTTGATCCAAGACTGCTTTCAGCAATGTTTAAGGGACCCTCAATTACCCTTTCTACCTACATTGGGTCCACAAAGGATTTTCAACTTATCTAATGCACCCTCAATTAATAAACAAATTGATTTGTGAAGGCATAAACAACTCTCGGATGCACTCTCGGACGAGAGTCTTTACTGGAGTTTGGCGCCCTAACCTCCGAAAATCCGAGAGTCGAATGAGTGTCCATTCCGAGNTACTCAAAGCCCCTCTAACTAATCGGAAATGATTAAATAATTAATTTGCCAATTACTTAACTATTCTCGTGTCTCTACTCTCGTCCGAGACTTGATCCAAGACTGCTTTCAGCAATGTTTAAGGGACCCTCAATTACCCTTTCTACCTACATTGGGTCCACAAATGATTTTCAACTTATCTAATGCACCCTCAATTAATAAACAAATTGATTTGTGAAGGTATAAACAACTCTCGGATTCACTCTCGGACGATAGTCTTTACTGGAGTTTGGCGCCCTAACCTCCGAAAATCCGAGAGTCGAATGAGTGTCCATTCCGAGAGTCCCTAGTCTCGGACTGATCCACCAGGCATTCCTCTGGGAATGGTCCAAAAAATTAATGAAAACGCCTAGGATGCATGGATTCGTCGACCGGTGATCATCGTGGCCACATGGACTTCATAAAGTATTATTTTGCGATTCCTGAAACCTGATAATTCCCCGAAGAATTGCTCCAAAAATTAATAAAACGGACTTGGTGCGCCGATTGAATGATCACTGGTCATCGTGGCCGCGTGGATTCGATAAAGTATTGTTCGGCGACCTCAAAAACCCACTCATTCCCTCCGGAATTGTTCAAAAAAATAATAAAACCGACTCGGTGCGTGAATTTAATAGCCAGTGATCACCGTGACCACGTGGACTGAATAAAGCACTGTTCAGCGGTCGCAAAAATTTTCTCATTCCCCGTGGAATTGTTCAAAAAATTAATGAAAACGTGTCCGTGCGTGGATTAAATTACCAGTTGTCATCATGACATGGATTGGAAGAAGCCTTATTCGGCGTTCCTATAAACACACCCATTCTTCGAGTAATTGTTCAAACAATCATTAAAATCGACGTGGAGCGTAGATTGAATGAGCACTGGTCATCGTGACGACGTGTATTCGATAAAGAATACTCCTGTTATGCCCCAGATTTGATCAATTGCGTTATTGTTTAATATTTGGACATACTGCATTGTCAGCAAGACACTTGCCAGCGTAACTGGATTATGCTGACCAAGTGATAAAATGTAAACAATCAATGTATTATTTAAGAGATAGTTGGGTCTGCACAGAACAGACCTGAATTGGGCTCCGACGCCTACAAAAGTCGTAAACTCTTTGTAATCAATCAGCTGATACAGCAGTTATAATCATGTAATAAATTTTCATATTTAAATGCCGATAAACCATTGGTGGGGTTTATCCCTTTAAGCCTAGAACCTACTATAATTATAAGTACCCCCCACGCTGGGTACAACACTCCCATTCCCCGAGGAATTATTGAAAAAATTTTCAGGAATGCCTTGGAGATGTTATACAGATATCCAGTGGTTATCAGGACTCCGTGCATGTGAAAATACATGCCCCGGAGTTTCCCCGAGCAAGTTTTTTCCTCGAGGAATCGTTCACAAAATGTCCGAGAATGGCTTGGTGCATGATCTAAATATCCCGTGGTTATCGGCACCACGTGGATTCCGACAGGAGTGCACCGCCGACTCCAGGAACATGCTTTTTCCCCGAGGCAGATTATAATCTGAGTTCTGAGGTAGCAGAGGGCACCTGGACCATGCTCAAGCATGTTCTCTACTGATACATAATGATTTTAATGTTTCATTCCGCCGGAAAATAATTGTCCCATCCTCATTTGTTTAATGTCAATCAAAAAACCCTTCTTTACCCTATCAGATCATTGCAGTACGCCGCCGCCAGATGGCGCCACCTTTGCGTTCCCACTTGACAATTTTTCCACTTGACGTTTTTTCCTACCGTCTCCAACATTAATTATTGTTTGTTGGTTTCTTTTTTTGAGTATTGGTTTAGCATCACTTCCCAATTACTCAGCTTGTAATCCCGGTAATAATTAATTATCCCGGTGGAAAGCTGGACCAGAACGCCAAAAAAATTCGAGTTTGTACAAAAGAATGAAGAAATTTGGTTTTGCATATTGTTGCTCACACGATGGTTGACACTGAATTATGTCTACGCAGAGATTTTTTTTTCGATTCGTATTTTGCAATACGATGTTTATTCAACATATCATAATAACACAAAAAGTTCATGACAACAACAGTTTTGACATTTGACAGAATTAATTATAAAGAAAAAAACTAATGATCAAAAACAAAAATAAAACAAGAATGGTAATAAACAAAAATAGAAAGAAGATGGTAACTGTTAACAATTATACAACAGATTGAATACAATGACGACTGATGGTAGTGCTAAAGTAATCATTTTTTATATAGTAGATCCAAGTTGTAGGGAGTTAGGTGATGGTGGCCGTCTTTTGGTTGTGTAGCTAGGGATGGTGCAAAATCCTTCCATAGGGTCAAGTCAATTTCTGGTAGATCGGTGCAGCTTGTGATTGGATTCCTTCAACATATGAGTCACAAGTAAGAAGAGAATTTCCACTAAAACCAAATACTAACACGTCCATTGCAAAAATTGTAAAATAAAACAAGTCTAAATTGTTATGGAAACTTATTAGGTTTCGAGAGAATTCATCATAGGAATTTCTTTTGTTGATAGTTCAATGATCTAGAAAAAAAAGGATTTCAGCATTTTTCTGGGAAACAGATCGTCTCGGAGAGATTGTGAAAATTATTCATTTTCAATTGTAGACTTATTCGTTCTTATTGAAATGCTTGAGAAATTCATTGGAAGAATCGTTTAACTCACATTGGTGATGGAATTTCGAATGCTCTGCGCTGCATATTCCGGATATTATCACTGTTATCACATAACAGCCTGCCTATGCTTGCTTTTCGAATTTCTCTCAATTGTTCTGATTGATGAGAAGAATCAATATAGAAATAAAATCATGCTCATTAGATCTCTATACAATTAAAGAACTCTTATATCATGAATCAAAGGGAGGGAAATTACCTCGAGTGAATGTAACGTCGGGATTCGGAGATTCATACCAGAATCGATCACCAACTCGCGTACGATAGAACTGCTCAATCACGATGCAAAGGAAAGTCGGTCCTATTAATGCACCTGGTGCATTTTCCTCTAGAGAACCACCAATCGTTAAATCGACATCATCCGGAGTTTCGTATAATAGCGACAATTTTTCGACATTCTGTAATTGAAGATTATATCACAATGACAAATCGTTTCGATTCAATTCGTTTATTCCACGTCGTAAAATTTTACGTGAAAGAAATGAAATAAAGGGTGATTCATTAATGATTTGGTGGAAAAAGAAACAACATGCAAATAATTTTTCAAATGAAAAATAAATTGAATTTTAACATCTTGAAAGAACTTTACCTGTATTGAAATGGTATCATCAAAATCATTCCAAGTTCGACCTCTTCTAAGACCACAAAAATCCCGGTAATCATTGTAACTGGCCAATCCATGATCGCGATTTCTTTGAATATCAATAGCTCTCAAATCCCCACCTAGTCTATCTCTACCCCGGAACAAGAACAGAGTAATCTGCAGAGAACAATTGTGAAAAATAAGTTTACGGGAATAGTCTGCAATTTGTATCAATGACTGACCTCCCTGTCGTAAAATTCATCTCTTGTCTGTTCGGGCTGATCCGCAAGGCCCCTAGTCAATGCGTCCATATTATCAACCTGTTCAATAATGCTAGGCCTCATGAACCAGTCACTGAGTCTCAACAAACTTTGCGAAGGAGAACGATCTTCCATCACAAGCCTGAAATCCATAATAAATTGGATGAAAATTCATAAACTATCGCAATAAAAATCCTGAACTTGAAAATTCATCACAATTTTAATTACTTGAGATATCCAGCGATAAGAGAATGGAAAACACGGAAGGCGGCATTAGAATGTTCATTAAGAACGGCTGGATTAACACTGGGATCATAATCATCGATATAATCATCAGTATCATAGACAATCCGATATCTTAAGGCATTTTCGGAACCTAAATACCATTACAAATTATAAGTATTTCATCATATGCGCGTATGTAACGCATACATGCATCGAGTAAGCTCACCGATCATTATGGGCAGCCATTCGTAGTAAGATATGTGCTGATTGATGGCGATTGTAATACGCCTAGTCTCCTGATAAATTGTTTCATCGTTCCAATGTGGATTGATTCGTGATAGTACTCCGGCGATTCTATTATGCTCACGAAGGAGAATAATTTGGAGAACAGTCAGTTGAGTGTTCTGATTAACTCGATCATCCCCTGGATAATCAAAATTCAATTGTTGCTGAATTTATCGCAAATATTAGTGCGTAATGTGAACCCAAGAGCGAGGGGAAGTCATTCACCTAGTTTCCAAAAGTGAATTCGAAAAAACTTGCTCAATTATTAGATTGAATTAATACAATTAATTACCAGCGACGTAACACACGTCATTGGGCGATCGGATATCACATGACATAGAGGCATTCAGGTTAGTCGGCGGCCATTCCCTCTGACTCCTTATTTCGGTCTTGAGGCGTCCATCTACCAGGGCACGAAGATTCATAGCAGTTTGGTCTGACGATCCGTACAGGAGGGAAAGATCCAGAAATTGAGTTACCATTGTTATCTACAATATATGATTTAT
This sequence comes from Diachasma alloeum, assembly GCF_001412515.2. NCBI lineage: Eukaryota > Metazoa > Arthropoda > Insecta > Hymenoptera > Braconidae > Diachasma > Diachasma alloeum. The sequence goes on along the minus strand of NW_021680524.1, from coordinate 353,893 downwards.
ATATTTATATTGTATTTATGAAAAATGATTGTACTCTTAGTGGTAAGCTCATTGAGGCAACCTGTTCAGTGGAACCCTGTCCCTGGGAACAACCCAGAAGGCGATCGGTTATAGCACGCTGGAATGTTAAACATTCTTGATTTCTGTAATCAGGATCCTCAGGACCTACGACGATTGGGAAACATGTTGGATCGTCGAGGTTGTTCAAAGCTAGGCGATTGTCGTTTGTACAGCATGGGCCACTTTGAGCATCTAAAATTTCAATGTACTACTTGGAAAAGACCATATTTGACAAGTGTAAGGTTTACAAGCAATACCGAAGGAGACATGGATCACATTCATCTAACATACACTCTTTTCCAATCAGTAAACTTTATTACTCCTTGTTTCCGGGCTTGAAAACCACGTTCGCACCGAGCGAGGCGAGGTTCGCAACGCAGTTTATTGGGTACAGCAATATGAATTGATTATCGAAAAACAATAAACTTAGCATATTTTACTATCTCAATACTCATTGTCTGATAATACTGGATAATTAAATCTTCCATTTTCATAGTAAGATAAGAACAATAAGACCGAGAAAATTTCAATACTTTCGATCTCAAACAAAGTTTCCAATGAACACCACTAATCACTCATTGAATTCCTGATATTGGTTCCCGCACTTATTCCCTAAGGAAAAAAACTTCCGGAAAAAAGTTCCCGGAATTATTTTTTTCCGGAAAAAATTACTTGGGAAATTTTTTTTCCCGGAAAAAATTACTTGGGAATTTTTTGTTTCGGCAAAAATTACTTGGGAAAATTTTTTTCCCGGAATTTAATTCCTTTTTTTTACTTCCTTGGAAAAAATGTCAGAAAAAAATAGAATCCATTTTTCACATCAAAAATGTACAGAAAATAATTTTGACAGAAGTTCAGGGAAATTTTAGACTTAATGGACATATTTTGGTTTTAGATTCTAGCTGGAAATGTATTGAATGGTGCGATAGTAAAATTGACGTTGGAAGGGATAGCGACAATCGACTGGAGATTAATTTCCCCCACTTATGACACTGTTTCGTGTAGTGATTATATTGTGCCGTGGCTAATACCCAAATATATATGTATCCTTGGGAATTTCGTGAGCTCAAAATTATTTCCATTAACACAATTCAAGTGATATTGTAAAATATTTGCGAAGCATTGCTCAAAATATTTCATTATAAATAATTTAATGGATTGAGGAAATTTTTGCAGCTAATTAGATTTAGTTCACATTAATATTTTTTTGACTATTATAATATTTACAGTTATCAACAATTATTATTTTCCGCAATAAAAAAAGAAAGAATTACAATCAAATGTGACTGGATAAGTTATTATTTCCCTAAAAAAGTTATTTTTTCCCAAAAAAATTAATACCGGAAAATTATTTCCGAAAAAAAAATTGTCAAATAATTTTTTCCGGAAATTTTTTTTCTCAAGTAGTCTTTTCCGGAAAAAATTTTTTTACAAGTAATTTTGAAAAAAAAGTATTTTTCCGAGAGATTTTTTCCAAAAGATTTTTTCCAAAGGAAAAAAGTGCGGACACCCTGATATTGAGTCAGCCATATTTGAAACAATATAATTGTTATTTTCTACTGTCGATTACGTGATTCATTAAACAACTAATGATTTCCTTATGGAATAAATTTGACGAGTCATTTGATTCCTCATTCTCAATTTTCCTCCAATGAATCGTAATTGAAAATCTATGTTTATTCATGACTTGTCTTCTAGTTATGTCGATTGTTGATTTGTTCGATTTTTATCTCAAAATTCCAGCTCGATGCCCCGTCACTGACAAGGAACACTAGGGAGGTGTTCCCCTCCGATTTTGATCAAACTCATAAATATTGTAAAGGGCCAGTGTTACCAGATCGTGACGTCACCCCATTTAAAATTGTGCAGGTTTTGGCTATAAATCGCCAAAATCTGGCAAACCTGTAAAGGGCTCAAAACTAAAGGACACGTATTTTTTTATTGGCAAATACGCGGCTTTAGGGGGGGGGGGAACCATGTTCAGAATGTGACCACCTTCGGGGGTAATCTTTCAATCCCACCTATAAGGAGGGTGTTTTTACAAATGTTCATCACGGTAATGAATAGCATGTGAGAAGTGATAAAAATCACAATTGATAGTTTCTCCGGGGGTTGAAATTTGAGGGGTAAACTACCCCTATAAAAATTTCGTTTTTCAAAAAAAAAAACTATGGCTTAGAATTTTATAAAACCATTTGCGTTTGAAAGAATATGGACAAATGCCGAATACGTTTTATTGGATTTTCGTCAGAACTCAAATTTTCTGGGATAAAAAAAAAAGATTTCTAGGAAATATCACCCATCACAGTGGTGGAGTTATTTATTCATTACATTGAAGAAGAAAATCGCTTGTGAGTGATTATGAAAATCACCATTAATAGTTCCTCTGCGGGTTGAAATTTGAAGGGGGAGGGGGGGGAGTGTAAACTACCCCTGTGAAAATATTTTTTAAAAAATTATAGGTCAGGATTTCATGAAATTGATTGCATTGGGAAGAACATGGAAAAATGCGGAATACCTTTTTTTTTATTTTCCCGGTACTCGAATTTTCTGGGGAAGAAGAAATAATTTTTACGAGAACTGTGAGTTGTCCAAATGATTTAGTATTTATTTCAAAAACTCATTCCATCCGTCTCAATCGAGCCTTCACTTCTTTGGCATTTTCCTGTGGTTGTCCATATATATATATTATTATGGATTATAATCGGTAGAGAAATGATATTCATCAAAAAAATGGTGCAGGCAGAGAGACTTTCTGTACCACGAGCATCTAACTACTGCAATATTAGGACAACCAGCAACGTCACATTGTGGATTAGAAGGTTGTCAAAATGCAAAATCAACAGGATTAACAAATTCCTCTGGTTTTCTAGCAATGCACCCAGTTTGGAACAAAGCATAACGCAATAGATTTTGATACCTTGGTGACAATAATTGATTATGAATTAGAGATTGCAATTTTATTGCATTATTTCGTGCATGTAAATTGATGTCATGATTCAAGAGAACGACCGTATCTGAAAAATGACGGCCATAATTTTTCCAAATTCTGAAACCTATACAGGGTATTTCTAAATGATCCAATTACCTCTCGTCCAGCGATAGATTCTGAATACCCCCTGAATACGGGAAAAATGCGAAAAAAATTATTAATTAACTAGTTTTTAAATTATTAACCTTTAAGGTGGACCAATTGGGAGCGCGTATTTTGCCGCAACGGAGTGGGTAGAGAGGGGAGTAGAGCATATGACAACAGCGCATCTAGTTATGGAGAGGCTAGTGACGTGAAGGCAGTTGCGGTATTGTCAATATTACTAGACGATGGAGGGATGTTTTCATGTATCCTCAATCAGTGATTGAGTCATTGGTTAGGCAGTATGCAGATTGGAATGACACCGAATTTTGAATGGTTTTTTGAACCCGAAAAAATGAGGATCGAATGTGAATCCCCCGCTGATGAATCCAATGCATCCAATGCGCAATAAATAATAATGAATTGATGTTTGAGTTGAAAATTAATTAGAGGCAAAAGTCCAGATCAACGCTTGACGATAGGACTCGAAATAATGGTCACAGAATAAGGGTCAGGAAGAGTGTCATGATAAGGGTAGGCAGGGGAGTCAAAGTAAGAGTAGCAATGAGGGCCAGATTATGGGTCCCAATAAGGGTCAGAATGAGCGTCAGTATGGGGGCCGAAATAAGGGTCGGTATGAGGGCCAAAATAAGAGTGGGTATAAGGGCCAAAATAAGGGTCAGAATAGGGGTCAAAATAGGGGTCGGTATAAGGGCCAAAATTATAGTCAGAATACGGGCCAAAATAGGGATGAGAATAAGGGCCAATGAAGGGTTGAAATAAGGGTCTGTATGAGGGTAAAAATGGGCGTTGGTATGAGGGCGAAAATGAGGGTCAGAATAAGAGTCAAAATAGGGGTCGGTATAAGGGCCAAAATTATAGTCAGAATAGGGGCCAAAATGGGGGTTAAAATAAGGGCCAAGATGGGGGTTAGAATAAGGGCCAAAATGGGGTTCGGTATCAGGGTTGAAGTAGGGGTCGGTAAAAGGGTCAACATAAGGGTGGGTAGGAGGGCCAAAATGGGGGTCAGTATCAGGGCCAAAATGAGTGACGGAATAAGGGTCAACTTTCGGATTTCTCAGAATTTCCGTGGTTCCCGGTAGCTTAGTCGGTAAGAGTGCCCGGCGCGTAACTGGGAGACCCGGGTTCGTATCCCGGCTGGGCGAATCGGAATTTTTTCTCTCTAAATTTCAATTCTATTTGAATTTTTTTCTTTTTTTTTCCTAAAGGAGGTTAGGCGGTGTATGAGGTGAATTTGAGAGTGAATTTCTGTGGTTCCCGGTAGCTTAGTTGGTAAGAGTGCCCGGCGCGTATCTGGGAGACCCGGGTTCAATTCCCGGCTGGGTGAAGCGGAAATTTTTTCTCTCTAAATTCTAATTCTCTTGGAATTTTTTTTTTTTTTGCATAATAAGGGTTAGTTAAGGATCAGAATAATGGTCAGAAAGGAGAGTCTGAATTGTAGAAACTTGGGGTCAGAATCAAATTGCTCCCTTTCATATACAGTGTGTCCCAAAAAGGAATGTCATCCTCCTCAGGGGAATTGGGGGGGCTCATATGGAGATGAAGACCCCAATGGCATTGCTCTCTCCCGCTTTGTTCAATAGCTTTTGACAAAAATGAAGGAGTCAAGAAATCTCATGTTGACATGAGGGCCGGAATAAGGCCCAAATTGAAGTTAAAATCAGAGCTACCATTAACGTCGGTATAAGGGTCAAAGTTAGGGTCAGAATAGGGACTGCAATAAAATCAAAAATAAGGGGGTCCGTATGAGAGTCAAAATGGGCGTTGGTATAAGGGCCAAAATGAGTGTCCAAATACGGGCCACAATGAGGGGCATAATAAGGGTCAGTTAAGGATCAGAATAATGGTCAGAAAGGAGAGTCTGAATTGTAGAAACTTGGGGTCAGAATCAAATTGCTCCCTTTCATATACAGTGTGTTCCAAAAAGGAATGTCATCCTCCTCAGGGGAATTCGGGGGGCTCATATGGAGATGAAGACAATGGCATTGCTCTCTCCCGCTTTGTTCAATAGTTTTTGACAAAAATGAAGGAGTCAAGAAATCTCAACGTATTGCAGGTCTTGACGGTTCCCGATGAAATGTGGCATCATGAGATTCTTTACATTTTTCTTTCCGAATGGAAGCATTGTACTCGTTTAAATTTAAGTTTTGGATTTTTTGTGTTATATGAACCTGTCATTATCCAGAAAGTCCGAAATTTGGTACATTTCGACACTGGGCCGTGAGGAACTAATGTTGAATTGAAATGAATTTCTTTCTTAGTTTCTCGTCTCGCCTCTCGTTTCTTTCATTCTCGAATAGATTTTCATATCTATCGTTTCATTTTTCGTGTCTCATCTCGGTATTGGTGAGCCCTATCCATCACCATTAATAAAAATTCAGTCCATTGAATCATTTCTATAATTTTTCAATTTTAACAAAAATCAGTTGTATCACGATAACTATTTACACAGTAGAATGAACCAGTGAAAAAATCAATGGAGATTAATTCTGAATCTGATCATTTTTGGAACTAGTTGGATTTTTCGGAGATATTAACAAATCTATTTTGCAGGCTCAACAATTCCCAACAGAAAATGTTTTCTCGGATTTCTCTCAAGAAATATCCCTTCACATACAAAAAAATTTTACGGAAGAAACGAAACGAATATGCCAGAACAGTCTATTGGATTCCCATTGAACTGCTTTTGAAAATTATATGAATTTTTCGTCAATTCCATTCAGTAATTCTACGGCTTGACTGCGGGTTTTTTTATGAGAAACGTTCAGAAACTATTTCGTACAAAAAAAACAGTAGCTGATTTTGTGATCAAGAATTTTTCTATAGAAATGTTTCGACATGAATTTTCCAACCTTTCTTTACCCGTTTTTCCTCTTTTCATCAAAAAATTTCGACAACAAAAATGAGGAAATTTAAAGTTAGTAATTCTCGTAGACAATATCTCAATCGAATAAGTTGTATGGGAGAATCAAATTGTAAAGATTTTCCATATAAAAAATTCCCTATTGAATTTGTCATTGTGAAACAAACACCCAAGGAAACTTGAAAATTTTTCAATACAATTGGGGGAAATCAATGGAATTTTCCATATAAGTTAAAAAGAAATGGTGAAAAAAAATCCGGCGAATTCACTGAATTTTTCCATGAATTTCCTTGATTAAACGAAAAAGGAACTAGAATAGAAAAAACTTCGAAAATTTGTGGAGAGGGGGGGATTATTTTTCATATATTCTATGGAAAATATCCTACAAGAATAAGTTGTATAGAAAAATTGAATTCTATTGACTTCTTCTATAGAAAATTTTATATTGAATACTTCAATAGAATCGGCCTAAAACGAATAGAAAGTTGAATAGGAATGGAATAGAATTGTCTAGCAAATTCGCTAGATTTGAAAATCTAAAAAATGGCATAAAAATCACTGTGCCTGCATCAGAAATTTTAGTGCAAAATACAGGAGTTTCTCAAGGTAAGACTGATAAAAGTTCCTGTAGCGCTCCGTCAAAATTTCGGTGCTGGCACCTGAATTTTTCCGGGTCCTTCCAAATAAACCCATTTCATCGTGCTAGCACAGTGATTTTTTTGGTAATTTTTCCGTGTGCGTGTGACAATGCGTTTTTCCTTGATTGTTCGCTAATGAATCGATGAAATGGTTAATTTAATGAGGACGCTCTATTTTATGACACTCTTTTCAAAAAATTTCATCAGATAAATTATTCTAAGACATTTTTACTGCATGTGTTTTCTCTTGTGAGAACATTCAAGGAAACTTTGAAAATTGACGACGAATATTCATAGGAGCAATGTCAATAGAGTATTGAAAATTGATTGAATGAAACGTGTGAGATCCTGGGAAAGTTTCAATTGGATCGATGAATCTAAGAGACGAATTTTTATTACTCATTTTTGTAGATAAAATTTGTTATACACGTAAAGATAATTTAATAGAAAAAGGGAATATTGCTCTTCAGCAGAAGTTTGTTAGATTACTGATACATCATTTGATTCACTTCAATTTTCAAAGATCTGTTGCGGTGTAATGATCATTTCAACAATGTATTGGTAAATTATGGAAACAATTCATTTGATATTCCATTGAATTTAAAATTCTGGGAACAAACAGGGCTCCCAAATCAGTTATTTCTCGTTTTTCGTTTTCTTCCGAAATTACAATTCCTTGAGATGAATGGAAATTGGCGTGAATATTCAAAGAGGTTTATTGGCAATTCCAAACGGAGTTATTACGTGGAGGCCCGATAGCTCAAGTGGCAGACCACCAGTCTGGCAAACTAGAGACGCGGAATCGTACTCCGCCTGGGATTATACCCCAGTGCCTCCGAATTTTTTAATTTGTGCATTGATAATTGTTTTATTATTTTCCTCATACAGGGGTTCGGAAAGCGGATGGATTGCATATAGCATCCCGCTTTCTATGTAATTTATACCTTTAAAACATCTAAAGGTTGACCGAATCAATAGCCATATCGGTCGGTAAATTTCTTAGAGTTATTACCCATTGAAGATTTTTTCTTTCAATTTATTCCTTCACAAATGTGACAATTGTTGATTGAAAATTCGTTCGTAACGTGCAACAATGATCGAAAATTAATTTGCATTCAAGGAAATCTTTACGCGTTTGTCTGCCATCGTTAAGTATTGGGATGGAGGAAGAAGTCCTCATTATTTGACATCATCTTTCTCATAGTTTTGAACTACGAGTAATAATTTTCATTTTTACACTGTCCCTTCTATTTTCTTACGCAATGATGATGAGAATTGAAAAATCGAAGATGAGAAAGCGGAAATTATCACTCCAGTCAATATTGCAAGAATTGACTTCGTTGTGTATTCTAATAATGGACATAATCTCAGTGAACATTGCTGCTTTTAAACAAATATCCAGCGATAAATATGGTATTTGTGGTAATTATGTCGCTAATAAATGGGAGAAAATATTAATTATCATCACTTACCCTATTGTCGTTATTCATCTCAGTACCATAATTGACGCATGAATAAATTACGAAGTAACCCCATAGACCAGCCGATCTCACAGACTTTGTGACCTGCCGCCAGTTCTTGACCAATCTTTTTAGAGAAGATTATGGAATGAATGGAATGAAGTAGGAATTTTCATCATAAGGTCCATAAAGTATTTTCTGATGAATGTCATTATACGCCTTCGGCTCGAACTATAAACCTACATTCGTAAAAAAATACGTTCTGGACCGTGTGGTGAATGTAATTTTTCGTCACTGCTGGGCCCGAAAACCGCGATTGAACCGAGCGAAGCGAGAAAAAAAATTTCACTCACTTGCATAGGACTATTAAGAAACCAGAACGACGAATGATATCTCCTCCTTTCTGACCCTTATACTGGCCCTCATTCTGACCCTCATAGCGACTCTTCTTGTGGCCCTGATTTTTTCATTTATTCACACTCTTACTTTTGTCCTTATGTCGACACTTATTTTGGCTCTCATACCGACCCTTTTTCTGGCGCTTATTTTGACTCTAATTATGGGCCGTATTCCAATGCTCATTTTGGCCCCCATTTTGATTCTTATTCCTATCCTTATTTTGGACTTCATTTTGGCCCTTATTACGATTCTCATTTTGACCCTCATTCCGACACTCATTTTGGCCCTTATACCAACCCTTATTCTGACTCTGATTTTTGCCCTTATTCAGACCCTCACTTTGGCCCTTATTGCAACACGTATTTTGACTCTTACACCGGCCCTTATATGGACCCTCATTGTAGCCCATATTCCAACCCTCATTTTGGCCAGAATTTCGACCCTCATTTTGGCCCTCATGCTGACATTCTTATCGGCCCTCATTATGACCCTTTTTCCGCCCCTTATTTTGACCTTTATCCTGACACTCATTTCGGCCCTTATGCCAACCCTTATTTGGGCCGTCATTTTGACCCTTTATTTCTTATACTGACCCTCATTCTGACTCTGATTTTAGCCCTTATTTCAACAATCATTTTGGCCCTCAGACAAACCCCTATTGTGGCCCTTATTTTTAATCTCTTTTTACCCCTTATTTTGACACTGATTTTGGCCCTTATTTCAACATTCATTTTAGCCTCTATAGCGAGCTCCATTTTGACCCTCGTACACACTCCTATTCCAATCCCTATTTTAGCCTTTACTCTGACCCTCATACCAACTCCTATTTTAGCCCGTATTTGGACACTCATTTTGGCCCTTATCCCGTGCCCCATTTTGGACCTCATAGCGACCCTCATTTTGGGCTTTATTCCAACTTCTACTTTGGCCATTATTCGTGCCCTCATTTTGACACTTATACCGAGTTTTATTTTGGCCCTGATTGTGATTTTAATTTTGGCCCTTATTTCGGCTCCAATTTTGACCCTTATTCCGTCACTCATTTTGGCCCTGATACTGACCCCCATTTTGGCCCTCTTTCCCACCTTTATGTTGACCCTTATATCGACCCCCTTTTTAGCCCTTATACCGACTCCCATTTTGGCCCTTATTCTGACCCTTATTTTGGCCTTTATTGCAGCCCCTTATTTTGGCCCCTATTCTGACTATAATTTTGGACATTATTACGACCCTCGTTTGGCCCTTATTCTTAACCCTCATTTGGCACTTATTCTGACCCTCATTTTTGCACTCATACCAACGCCTATTTTGGCCCCCATACAGACCTTTTTTCAACCCTTATTTTGGCCCTTATTCTGACCCCCATTTTGGCCCCTATTCTGACTATAATTTTGGCCCTTATTCCGACCCCTATTTTGACTCCTATTCTGACCCTCATTTTCGCCCTCATACCAACGCCCATTTTGACCCTCATACAGACCCTTATATCAACCCTTCAATGGCCCTTATTCTGATCACTATTTTGGCCCCTATTCTGACTATAATTTTGGCCCTTATACCAACCCCTATTTTGACCCCTATTCTGACCCTCATTTTGGCCCTTATAACGACCCCTATTTTGGCCCTCATACAGACCCTCATTCCAACTCTTATTTTGGCGCTTATTCTGATCCCTATTTAGGTCCTCATAGTGACCCTCGTTTTGGTACTTATTTCAACCCCTATTTTGACCCCCGTTTTGGCCCATATTCTCTCTTATTTTGGCCCTTATTCTGACCCCTATTTTGGCCCTTATGACGACCTCCATTTTGGCCCTCATACCGACCCTTATTTCGGCCCCCATACTGACGCTCATTCTGACCCTTATTGGGACCCATAATCTGGCCCTCATTGCTACTCTTACTTTGACTCCCCTGCCTACCCTTATCATGACACTCTTCCTGACCCTTATTCTGTGACCATTATTTCGAGTCCTATCGTCAAGCGTTGATCTGGACTTTTGCCTCTAATTAATTTTCAACTCAAACATCAATTCATTATTATTTATTGCGCATTGGATGCATTGGATTCATCAGCGGGGGATTCACATTCGATCCTCATTTTTTCGGGTTCAAAAAACCATTCAAAATTCGGTGTCATTCCAATCTGCATACTGCCTAACCAATGACTCAATCACTGATTGAGGATACATGAAAACATCCCTCCATCGTCTAGTAATATTGACAATACCGCAACTGCCTTCACGTCACTAACCTCTCCATAACTAAATGCGCTGTTGTCATATGCTCTACTTCCCTCTCTATCCACTCCGTCGCGGCAAAATACGCGCTCCCAATTGGTCCATCTTAAAGGTTAATAATTTAAAAACTAGTTAATTAATAATTTTTTTCGCATTTTTCCCGTATTCAGGGGGCTCGAATCTATCGCTGGACGAGAGGTAATTGGATCATTTAGAAACACCCTGTATATCAAGAGGTTGAATTTTCCCGGTCGTCCCTTTCGGAATCAGCATAGTTAATAATTTTTTATTTCGAGGAGTCGCCTCTTCTACCACTCGAGAGCAATGTTCACTCCATGAATCGATCAACAGTAGACTTTTTAGTCCCACGTGTGGAAAGAATACTTCTTCCAACCAAATTTTGAAGTGCTATGGAATATTTGGAATACGATGAATATTGCAATCAGCATAAATAACTTGTCACATCTTGCTATACATTAAAAATATCATCTTACTAGAAGTCAGTTTTCCCGATTTTGAAGCCGCTACATAAACATTTAAAGGTCTCAATAGATTCTCCTGGACCCTTGGGTCAAAAGTTCCGGAGGATTCTTTGTAAACAATGAAAAGAGGTGACAATAATTTTCCATCAGCAGATATCGTGGGTTGTATCGTATAACTGTATGTTGTTGATGTTATAGATTGTACAATGCACGAGACTTCTTTAGACCCCTCGTCCGCCAAAGTTCGTCCCGAATGCGTTTTCAATTGAAAACCACTTTCATCAGAATTATAGATGTTTTGCGAGCCATACATTTCAAAATATGGTTTGATTTTTTGCACGAATTCATCCGCTGCTTTTTGTAAATCTTCTTGATTTTCCATTGTTTTAGGCGTCACGAATGTAGTAATCTTGCGAGATGTAATACGATGAGCTCTTTTGAAGTATAATGCAGCAACCACGGGGAGGCCTTGAAACAAATATCCTCATTTCCTATATCTTTCTGGGCTTGCAGAGCCCATCTCCATAGGTCTGCATCATGAACAATTAACCCCGCATCAATAACATTCTTCATATTTTTCAATGTATACTGTGATATACGCTTCAACTTTTCCATATAAGTTCCTCCTTTATTGACTTGATGCGCCCAGCGACGTAATTGTTGGACGGATTTAACTTTTTTGAATCTATTGGAAACGGTTTTTATAGACACATTTTTCTTGGTTTTCGCACTCCTCCAGAATTCAACTGCTTTTTTTTATATTCATAGCCTATAGGTTCGTCATCATCCGAACAACTATCAGGTGATTCTTTAAGACGCGGTTGGAATTCTGTATCCTCAATTGGTATCATTTCGATCGCAATACGCGGTAGTGTATTGAGCCAAGTCGCGCCTCATAACCTCACAACAACAAACCGACGAGAGCTACCAAGTATCTATACACGACACAACTTCCCCTTCCACTACCGTCAACGTATTTTCCATCATTTAATGAAAAATGCGCCCACTTAGATGAAAAGTGTCCTTAGTTACACTATATAAATCACTAATCCGCTTTCCACTGATGCAATGATTAATTTAACCCGTTCAATATTTACGAAGATATGCACATGGCAACGCATTGGCATACACATTTTTTGCATTTCCATTATCTTCTGAATGAAAACAGTCACACTCAAGCCATTGAGTTGGTAGCGCAACTCGAATTCTCACTATCGTATGTAGGAATTGCCAACAGTGTTCTACGTTGTATAGTGTCATGGAGAATAGAGGGAAGAAGGCCAAACAGCGGCTGGTGGGACCCCTAAAATCATGTGACGCAGCATGTAGTTCAGATTGATTCCGATGGTGGCGGTAGTAGTCACTCGCGTGATAAAACACATCACTAGAATTGTAACATTCATCCTACTGAAAATTTTATTCCCTGTCCGTGCAACAATTTGACAATATTATATTAATTCCTCAACAAATATATGTAAAACCCTTGTAGAATATGAAAAAAAAGGGATGTTTTCTGAATAGGGATCGATGAATGACGATGCTTTGAAAAATAATTTATGAGAGAAACAAGCAAATAAGCAATAAAAATCCAACTGAGGTAAGAATAGCACTGTCAATGACAAAGAACAAAATCCAGTAATTCGTTCAAGAAATATGGGGCCTAGGAGGTTTGTTTGAAAACAAAAAAAATAAAACGTCAGTAGCGAAGCGGTAAGCCCGGTCAAGTGAATTTTGACTACTGGGGGGCTATTCTCAACAAAAGGCTGCTTTTTCCGGAGCTTTTTCGAAGCTGCGATTTTCTGCCGCGAGGGGGTGACACGATACTTAATGACACGAATTGATGACTTTGTGAACGCATTTTAAAATTCAAATCTGTCAGATTTTTTGGACATTTGGCAGCGCTCTGATAAGTCAACTTTAGGGAAATTTAAACCAAAACAACCGTGATGATGGCGGATAATATAACAGGTGCAGTGTTAGTTGATGAAGAAGCCGAAAATCATCAACGGGGCTTACATAGATTATTAAATGCGCGACGTAGGGTAATTAGACGTACCTCAAATCCATTGGAGGATTTGCCGGACTCGGTGTTCAATGAATACTACAGGTTCAATTGGTTCATAGGATTTATTTGTTGGCTTTCATTAATGAATATAATAACAGGGTTAGCACGAATTTTATACGATGGCTGTGTGAAATTCCACTTTCACTCCGACATCAAAAATCGAAGCCGAGATATTTACCAGCATCAATATCCACTCTCAGTGATGGATAGGCAGTCAATTCTATTCACTAATTAATCGGTCAGGTATTTATCTCATTTGTAACACGTATTGAAGTGAATTATTAACACTTTACTTCAATATAAAGTATAGCTGCTCCAAAATGAAAAATTAAGGCCTTCGCACGATCAAAAAGCACCCGCGATAAGCAACAAATATAGGTTATAGGCTATAAGAAATAAGTTCTCAACGTTCCGTAGTCAATGCGCGAACGCACAATAGAGTAATAAGGAATAGAACCGTGCAACAACTGTCGAAATAAAGTTATAAGCTACAATAACCTTGCTTATCATGGCGTCAGCTGATCATACATACACGAGGGAAAGAGGAAAAATACAGGATACGATGTCCACTGAAGGAGAAAATAGTGTACAAAAGAATGGGATTAATCTAAACTATAAAGAGGGGGATGAATTATTGATTGAGCTCGTTCGATCTTATCATCATATATTGGATAAGAAACATTGTGACCACAAAGACACAGACATGATAGAAAATTCGTTGTTCCGGCAACAGCGAACTTCTGCGACTAGTTTTCTTTAAAAGTGGTGAAACTTTCATTAGCAATTGGTCAAATCTGGTTACTGACATCTTCGTGGCTTGAAAAAATAACTCCTCATCACTTCGCAATTTGAAAATGAACCATTTAACATCTCCAATTCTATCACCATCATAATTGATAGGTCGCGTCCACCAACGTCGATACCTCCATATGTCGTGCTTCTTAATTTTTTTCATGAACATGAATAGTCCCATCATTTGTAAACTCACAGTTGCCAAGAATAGCGCATCGCTACCAATCATAATTCCAAAATAATTATTACCAGATAATTAAACTTTGACGTCCCAAATATTTCGTTGTGACGCAGGTTATGCAGCTATTGCTTGTGCCTCTTTATGGTGCGTTGAATTGTTGCTTATTTCATATTTCTTATAGCCTGTAAACTATATTTGTTGCTTATCGCTTTTGCTTTTTGATCGTGCGGAGGTCTGTATCCTGTAATTCTGTATTTTTTCTATTTCCCTCGTTTATGTATGATCAGCTGACACCATGATAAACAAGGTTCTTGTAGCTTATAACTTTATTTCGAAAGTTGTTGCACGGTTCTATTCCTTATTGTTCTATAAGTGTTCGCGCATTGACTAGGGCGCGTTTCCAATGACAAGATATGGGACGTTTTGGTAAATTTTACCCGAAATCGTTCGGAATAGTCAAGTGATTCACCGTTGATGGCATGGATGCAGTAGGACACAGGCAATTGCACACAAAGCAGTAAAATACAGAATCCCTAAATTTCGTCATTTGATGTCCTGAGATTGAAATTTATAGATGGTACTATTCATCGGCCATTTTAATCCGCGAGATTTGAATTGTTATTGAAAGTATTTTAAATAAATCTTAAATTCCAAATAAGGAAATAAATAATAAAGAAAGTCTGGAATGCAATGAACAATGAGAACGAAAAAACAACTTCGCGAGCGTGAGAAAAACCATTACAGAAATAGGAAATGTCAAGCACTTGGGTTTTTGTTCTTATAATTTACAATTCTCCAAAATTCACGTCGCGTAAAAACTTTCCTCTGTTATTTACGAAATTTCATCTTAAAACTTTACATTATTCCGCTGTTATAAACCGAGTTTATTCGGCTCGAGAATCGTCGTCCAGCGGATGTCGCAAGTCATAAATCACAAGGATCAGCGCATTCTTAAACCCACACAACTTAGCCCTGAGCACCGATTTGCACGTGTGCCCTGGAGGTGATGAGCTAAGCATCCTCTCAGGGCAGACTGCAACTCGGGACGCTATATTCAGTCAGTCACTGTCTCGCGCCAACGACAGATTAACACAAAATTGACTCCTGCATTATTCCTCGCACACGTCAAAGCCGAGCTCGTTACCCTTAGTCTTGGGCCGCCAACCGATCGGTAAACCGAGTGGAGTGATCCTCGAAAATCCCCACTATTACGACAATTACGCAGACCATCGTAGTCGTTAAATCGAGCATACCATATACTACGTGTCACTGGTTGGACTCAAAAGTTATTAAATTATCTACTCGGTAGTGAAAGAACATTAACATAAAATTTGTGATCCTTTGTAATAATAATAACATTACTCTGAGAACTACATCTCAAGTAATCCGTGTGCTGAGAAAGGGGGAGATACTACCATCACGACTTATAGAAGAACAGACATCCGCTGCCAACGGCTCGCGCCGTGTTCGGCCCGCTGAATAAGGGTGAGACCATTATAACTTAAAATTATAAAATCACCGACTAGCTCACTGCAATTAAACAAAACTAGGAAAACAGTAATTCTACCCGTCCATCTAACATCATCATTTTTTCGCGAAATTATCAAATTATCATATTTTGGGACATTAGTTTAATCCTGTTAACTGTGGAATCACTTTGCGCATTCTTATATAAATCAAACGATCATAGGGTCAATAAACTTTTACGGGGAACTGAAATTTTATTATTTTGACTGAACTCGGAATTCCTAGGTTAATTATTATCCCGAGACTCGATCCCGACTCAACGACACAGGAGACGTGCCCAGCACTTCAAGGTAGGGAATCCATGAGGAAATAATTCTTCCACGCAGGACCTTGTAAGTCGTGAAAAAACTATTTCGAAAATTTTAATTAAGCGTTAAAACAGTCCTCCGACTATTTATAACAAAATTTGGTATCAGACGTGGGATGCCTGACCTCACTGTGTCGTTTCGCTCAAGATAAAGTCTCTGTTGTAGGAAAATTAATTCATTGAAAATTTCAAAATAGAATTCAGGATAGAATACATATTTTGCTTATTGTAATTTTGTGTCATCCACGATTTTCTAGTTCAAAATTGTCTCGGAAAACGTTGGAGAAATAAAGTAAATCAAAAATTCATAAACAAAATGCCAGAAGCAGAAACAGAAGAGCAACGCGTAGCGCGTGAAGCGCGTGACCGTGAGCAAGAGCGATTGCGTCGTGAAGCTGATAAGAGGATGAGAGGTGAACGTCTGAATCAGAACGCTGATCGAACTCGAGCAAATCTAAACAACACTAGAGTCACAATAAATGAAAGTACATCTGCCACTGGTATAGATTTCGTTGACTATCTCCACGCACGAGATACATTCAGTAATATTACTGTTTTCAATGGAATGCCCGATGCACAAGTAGATTTTCTTAATTTCGAAACCGCGGTCAAACCATGTTATCATAAGGTCTCACGTCAGAATCCTGATTTTGTTGCTGCTGTTTTGGACCGTTTGCTCATTTAGAGGCTGTTCCCATTCATACTACTGATGAAATTCTAACTATATTGGGTACCAAATATCGCAAGCGGTACAATCAGGCCTATTTTGAGGACCGAATAAATAATGCGACACTGCAGAAATATGAGGAAGTCGATGATTTTATCTTGCGCTTACAGAGAATCGTTAGGAATGCTCAGAATGCGCTCAAACTACTCTATCGGAATCACCATGAGGTATTGACGGAATTAGTTGAAGAGCTAGCGATAAAGAGACTTCTGAAACTAGCTCCTTCAGAATATCGTTTGAGAGCGGCGTATCGATGGAGAGCGTGCCAATCATAGGAACTGTATCCATCGAAATTGACGGCACCCCGACAGCATTCAACGTGGTAGATGGACATTACCCTGCATATTCAGGAGTCATTGGAAATGATTATTTTATACCTTCCAAGGCCGAACTGGATCTACACCGACAATCGCTACGTTTTTGTTTCACAGAGAGTTGCAGGTGGATCAACCCATAGATTTGCCACCGAATTCGGAATTGCAAGTACCCGTATGAGCCACCGAGCCCATCACTCGAAAGAGCTACCTTTCAACAACTGAGTTGAAGAGGGGAGTAACCCTCAGGGGGCAAGAGTTAGATCCGAGGAAGGGAAACGTGTTCTGGGCCACGGTTTGTAACGACAACGACGGACAGATGAACATCGTAATATCTGCTCAACAGCTCCAATCATTACCCGAGGTTATGAGTATTTCACAATTGCAAGGATTGGACATCTTTAAGGACCCTTTTGATGAACCTGATTTCGAGATAGAGATGGAAGTCCAGCCTCTGACGACTGGAAATGCTCGAGAACAGCTGATTCTGGACAGACTTCTAGGCAAAGATGAAGAGGAGCTGGGGCAATACATCCGAAGCAGCATGGATGGATATTATGACATAGTCACGGTACCGGGAGAGAGCGCCGGTGAAATAAATGACGTCACCTGTACTATCAGAACCATAGACGATAAACCAATCTACATCAAGCAGTATCGCCTACCCATGCCATTTGGACTGAAGAATGCACCTGTGATATTTCAACAAGCGATAGATAGAATTCTAAAGGGCCTAATTGGACGCTGCGTTGAAGTATACCTAGATGACATCATTATTCATTCCAAAACTAGGGCTCGCTACCAGAAACTCTTACGCGCAGTATGCCAACGGCTGAAAGAACACGGAGCGTCCTTATAACTGGAAATATCCCATCTTTTCCAACGTGAGGTGACCTTTTTCAGATTTATCATCAGTGAACAAGGTATACGTCCCGATCCAATTAAGGTACATGCAATTGTCGCCTTCAATCCGCCTGAAAACAAGACAGAGCTGAGCAGTTTTCTCGGTATGTGTAACTATTTCCAGCGGTTTGAAGAATGGTACTCGCCAAGGATTAGTCTGCTTCATGAACTGCTGAAGAAGAACGCAGAATGGAAGTGGTGACCACGGCAAGAATTGGCCTTCAATGAGGTAAAGATCTTTCTCACCAACGAACCTTGTCTTTTACATCCGGACTTCGAAAAAACCTTCCTAGTTACCGTGAATTCCTCTCCATGCGGGGTAGGCGCCGTATTAACTCAATTGGATGATTTGGGAATAGAGGGACCTGTCGCATACGCATCAAGAACCCTTGTGGACACTCAAAAGAGATATACCGTAGAAGAAAGAGTGTCTGGCGGTAGTATTTGCTCTCAATCATTTCAAACCATCTCTCTACGGAAATCAGTTCGAACTCTTTACGGAAAGTTCAGCTGCGGTCTGGCTGCAGGATTGTACGGACTATACCACACGAAAGGCCCACCTGAAGACAAAAATCTCCCAGTTTGATTTTGTCGTCCACCACCGGACCGGAAAAACAAAACAAGTTGCATCCGCTCTGGCTTATAATCCTGTAGATCCACCAACTCCAGACGGAGCTTCGTATAGCGTTTTGCCCTACAATAGATCGAAACTGCCGACACGGCCCAGGGCAAAAACTCTCTCAGAACCCACCGGACTCGATCCCTTACCCCCACCGCGGGGCAGACCGAGGACAGACCTGACCGCGGGACCATCGACGTCTAAAGCCCAGTCCACGAAAGGGAAGAAGAAAGTAGAACAACCAAATCCGATAGCAACTGAATCAAAGAAAACTCGAGGTAATGGGAAACTGGCAGATACCAGCACCATAGCCAGTAGATTGCAGGATCGGAGAGCTGCTCAGTTATATTCCGTGTTTGAAAAGCCAATCGGCCTCGAAATCATGTCCGACTCTGAGGAGGAGGAAGGAGAGCTGTGAGAGGACCTTCTGTATCAGGGCGAGCTCAGACAGTATCCGAGCCTTCATTACCTCTGAAACCCATGACGCCTACGTCTCCAAAGTATGACGATACTGATGACGATGAGGTGTTCGAAGATTTTTCCCCTCCCGAGAATGAGGCCATTATAGAAGTCAGAAAGGACCCCAGAGAAGATACAGATTCGGTGGAAACAGAGCTAGAACAACCTCCTTTGAGATTTGAGTTAAATCGCCATTTGGATGATCTCTTCTCAGCCCGGGAGACGAAGTCCATCGATCTCCGAGGGCGACGCGTGCCACCACTTGCCATCGTTGGTAGCCTGCACCGGAGCTTATTTAGGCTGATGGATTACAATGATTACCAGCACATTACGAAAGAAATCGATAGGCTTTATCAGTCCCAGATTGAAATAACCACTATTGTCAATAACTCAACATACATCATAAGGTCGAGGATCGAGAACATCAACGATTTCCTGAATCACACCAACTATAACATCTGTAATGAACATGTGGGGATGTTCGTTAGAGACACCACCAAGACCGGAGAACATCCACCTCCGGCGACATGCAGTAACGGATCGTGAGTAGAGAGAGAGAAAGAGAAAGTAGAATTTTGTTTCCCAGTCCGGTGTGGTCATTTTTCCGATTATCCCTGGGATAATCGAGTCTTGTTTTTCCGTTTAAGCGGAGTCATTTTTCGTTGCTTCGCGCTTCCGTTTAGTAATTTTTGTGGTTTCGTTTGGTTTTTCTTTTTTTTTTGACTAATAAAGATCTGAAATTACGCATTTTTGAGGGCCCATAGCGTTATCGTGAAGAAAGGCCAAATTTTAGAGTCATCCGATAACCTTTATGGGAACCACTCTATTGTTAATCTTACGGTAAATCGTTTAGGTCTGGCTGAAATGCCGGAGCTCCAAATTATTTTTATGAATACCGCGAATACTTACTGATCGGTACTGGCGGGGGGGAAGCTAGTCTTATTTTCATCGATATTTTACACCCCGTGGCTAGGGTCAACCCAAAGGAAAGGATACATCTCATCGGAGTAGGGTCTAAAATAACTGAAATTTTAGATACGTTCACTATAAAATTGAGAGGAATTACGATTAAATTTCACGTAACACCCGTGCCGCCGGATGGATATCCGGTAAATAACCACTATTGTCAATAACTCAACATACATCATAAGGTCAAGGATCGAGAACCTCAACGATTTTCTGAATCACACCAACTATAACATCTGTAACGAACATGTGGGGATGTTCGTTAGAGACACCACCAAGACCGGAGAACATCCACCTCCGGCGATATGCAGTAACGGATCGTGAGTAAAGAGAGAGAGAGAGAGAAAGTAGAATTTTATTTCCCAGTCCAGTGTGGTCATTTTTCCGATTATCCCTGGGATAATCGAGTCTTGTTTTTCCGTTTAAGCGGAATTAGTTTTCGTTGCTTCGCGCTTCCGTTTAGTAATTTTTGCGGTTTCGTTTGGTGTTTTTTTTTTTTTTTGACTAATAAAGATCTGAAATTACGCGTTTTTGAGGGCCCATAGGATTATCGTGAAGAAGGGCCAAATTTTAGAGTCATCCGATAACCTTTATGGGAACCACCCTATTGTTAATCTTACGGTAAATCGTTTAGGTCTGGCTGAAATGCCGGCGCTCCAAATTATGATGGATTTTACGGTAGTTAACTGGTTACGTTTCAGTTTTTCGGTGGAAGGTCACGTGGAACAAGTGCAACCCTTGTATCCCGTGAATTGCCAGGTTGCATCAAGATTTTGAAAAATTTAAGAGAATTAGTTAGGAGTATTGGTCTTTTAACCCCGTGAATCCAGGAGAACCGACCCGTAAGAAGTGCCAAAAATCCACGGTAATTTTCTGAACGTCCGCCGGTTCGGCCCAAATTAATCATCAGTCAATTTTCTTAAGTTATGAATAATTACAGTTCAGTCGCGTTTGAATTCCTCGAAATCATTCGGTGGCGCCATCAAACCCCCTGCTTGATGTGCTAAAATCTCTGCCAATCAGAGCCCGCCTCTGTTGGCCGGAATTTGCGCTGCGTTTAGTGCCCGTGACACTGACCCAGGGCAGTTAGTTCCACGTTGACCGTCACTAATCACTAGTCGCGTGTGAATTTCTGTGTGTGCCCACACGACGTAATTGTGTCCGCACGGATTATCGTTTCTTCGAGAAGCTGTAAAGATCCAAGATGGTCCGAAAAGGTAAGAGAACCATTAAACATTGAAAAACAGTGAGTTTTCTGGTAGTTTTCCTCCTAATTTCGAGCCATTTTCGAATGGCGTCATTTCCCCTTTATGGCGGTATCCCTCGCGTGGCCCTCAGCCACGTGCAGTGGTTGATCACCCCCCTTTAGTCATATTTGTTGGTTCGAATTTGGCATTTTTTTGGGCATTATCCCTTATCCCGGATATTTATCCGCGGGCCCTTCTGATTTTTGGATCATATATTCCATCCAAATCGGGTCGGTACCGAGTTCGCACCCCTTCCGGTTTATCGCAATCATGTTTTGAGATGATTTTTGGGTTCAGCACTGTCTGTTCGGTAGTGAAATTTCTGCGTTTTTTTTTCCAGTCGAAATCGGACGATTTTCGACGTGGGCTATTTCCTTCTCCCTCGTTCCTATGGCGAGGAGTATCTCTATTTCCCCTACGCATAAATTGCGTAGAATTTCCCCCTCGCGGTACCCTGCTAACGCGCCTACAAGTGGTGGCTATCGCTTTCCGTGAGTGTTCCCCCGTTTAAATTTCCCGCCGGATGTAAACTAATCCGGAGTGGCTCCCAATGATCCCAAAATTAAAATTTTGGTTTCATGGGCTTCGCTAGACTTTTTCGAGCAAGTTGGCTATGGGTTTTTAAAAATTTACTCTACCGAATGTCCGCTACGGCGAGTTTAGTTTTAGGGAGTTTTTAGTTACCCGCAATATGTTGTACGTATATCGCTGGGTTTAGATTTTTCTCTCTCTCTCTCTCACTCTCACGGGCATTCGCATACTTTTTCCTTCAATTCTCGACATTCTCGAGTATTTCGGGATTAATCGATAATTTTTCTTATATATTGTGGTATGAGGAATTTGATGACCTCACTTGTGGTCGATTTAATCGACCAAATATTACTTTTCTATTATATAGTAAAATTCAAATGATCATTTCCAATTTAATTTTTCATTGCTATTTAATCAGTATTGTTAAGAATCTTTTTTCTGGTGAGATCAATGCGAAGAGAAAATCATGTAAATTAATAATTTTTACAAATTTCAATAGTGAAACACGTAAGGACAATGTCGACCTCTTCTTTTTTTTGTAGTTTTAACCACCCAATACCCGTCTCCACCTGAAATCCACCCCTCTCTCCACAACCTAGCACACTGAGCGAACCAAGGACCGTTACCTTTCCCCAGAAATCCAGTTTTCTCCCTTTCTGAGTAAATTTTTGAGGGTTTTTAAATTAATTAGAATTGATTTTGTAGATTCTTCCGGTTTGGTAATTCCGGCTAAAAATTACCTGTCGCCCATAGATTTTTGCATTTTTAGTTTAACTAGATGAAGGGTAAGAAGGGCGAAGGTAATAGGCATTTTTGACCCCCATACGAAAATGTCACGTTACACGTCCTAACCTTGAGAACTGCAGCAGACGAGTTGCTCAATAAGATCAACAAAGAAGGTCATAACGTCAGGAAGATCGAATATACGCTGAGGTTATCCAGGGCCGGAATAGAGGCAGAGTCATCCTTGAGGAAGATGCTGGAGATCACCGAGGAGACAGTCGAAGCGACAGACGCGGCGAAGCAGAGGAGGATTTCCAACACGTTGTTGACACCCGAGCAACTGCATGACGTGGCTGAGAAAATAAAATCAGTACATCCAGAGCTGGAATTCCCAATGCCAATGGGAGCCACCGACTATACAGTCCTATCGAAGGTCAGCACTCTTAAGGTTGCCCATGCTAGAGGAAAACTGTTGGCAATTATCACCTTACTACTTCTAGGTAGAGAGACGTATCACCTTTATCGGCTCCACCCATGCAAGAGACCTCAATTCATTGGAAACCGAACTCTGTCAGCGCATATAACGCCGGAAAAGGAATACTTAGCTGTAGCCGCGGATCGCCACCATTACGCACTCCTGGACCAAGGTGATATAGATAATTACGCACCATTAAGAATCAAACTGGTATGTGCACCAAAAATCCCTATCAGTAACTCGATATCAAAACCTATCTGCGAGGTCATGTTGTTTCTCAAACCGTCTACAGAAGTACTGCATAGTTGCGACGTCAAAATTACCCAATCCCGAGGGATAGAATGGTAGCTACTAGCGTCAGGCGATAGATGGCTTTATACCACTAACGAGCCGGAACAAGGAGAAGTGATTTGCTCGCAAAATCTCACTGCTGCCGTCAACATCTCCGGAAGTGGCATCATTTCACTCAAGCCTGACTGTAAACTCCAAACGGCCAGTGAGCTAATAATATATGTGGGGATTTTGCAGACATCTGAAGCACAGCTTTACCTCCCACCCGTAAATCTCACTCTCCTTGACCTCGCTCTAGGGTTAGAAGAAGACCCGGAAATATTAGACACGTTGGCAGGCGTAAGTGTAGATCCGTTGCCGAACTTGAAAGATCACGGTAAAACTGAACTTCAATTGGACGAAGCTCAACGTAGGTTGGCAGAAATCGGCCAAATGCATCGAGAAGCCTATCATCACCGCTTATTGACATTCGGATCAATCGGAGGATTCAGTCTGTTGAGTGTGGCAGGACTCATCTATTTTCTGCTCAAGTGGAAGGGAGCGTGGAGTCTACTTCTATGCATTTGTAGAGAAAGAAAGAAGGTGATAGGGCAACGTATCCAGACCATACCCATGAACAGAAAAACCCGAAGCAACTCATTGCCAACGCATTCATCGCGCCACGCTGATAAGGTCTATGCTGTAATACATCAAGACAGTCAAATCGAAAATCATCAGGGAAGAATCTACCTGAAGAATATCGCACCATCAAAACCCAGCCACTCACACCCAGTAACTCTCGTCGAATAGTAGGACAATTAATGTTAGAAATTAAAGAGAATGTAGAACTTAAGTTGATGAAAGCGCTATAAAGAATTGATTTGATGCTAGACGCTGAAATTTGACCATCGCATGAAAACCGAAAATCAGAGATATTCCGCTCTCCACAGGGAGGATGTTATGTACGAAATATCATCTTAAAACTTTACATTATTCCGCTGTTATAAACCGAGTTTATTCAGCTCGAGAATCGTCATCCAGCGGATGTCGCGAGTCGCAAACCGCGAGGATCAGCGCATTCTTAAAACCACACAACTTAGCCCTGAGCACCGATTTGCACGTGTGCCCTGGAGGTGATCAGCTAAGCATCCTCCCAGGGCAGACTGCAACTCGGGACGCTATATGCAGTCAGTCACTGTCTCACTGACGACAGGTTAGAACAAAAAAATGACTCCTGCGGTATTCCTCGCATACCTCAAAGCCGAGCTCGTTACCCTTAGTCTTGGGCCGCCAACCGATCGGTAAACCGAGTGGAGTGATCCTCGAGTGTTTTCACAATAAAAATCCACAATATTACGATAATTACGCAGACCATCGTTGTCGTTAAATCGAATATAACATACACTACGTGTCACTGGTTGGACTCAAAAGTTATTAAGTGATCTTCTCGGTAGTGAAAGAACATTAACATAAAATTTGCGATCGTTTCTAATAATAATAAAGTTGCTCTGAGAACTACATCTCAAGGAATCTGTGTGCTGAGAAGGGGGAGATACTACCATCACGACCTATAGAAGAACAGACTTCCGCTGCCGATGGCCCGCGCCGTGTTCGGCCCGCTCAATAGGGGTGAGACCTATTATAACTTAAAATTATAAAATCACCGACTACCCCACTGCAATTAAACAAAACTAAGAAAACAGTAGTTCTACCCGTCCGTCTAGCATCATCATTCTTTCGCGAAATTATCAAATTATCATATTTGGGGACATAGACTTAGTTCAATATTAGTTTGATCCTGTTAACTGTGGAATCAGTTTTGCACATTCTTATATATATCAAACGATCATAGGGTCAATAAATTTTTACGGGGAACTGAGATTTTATTATTTTGACTGAACACGGAATTCCTAGGTTAATTATTATCCTGAGACTCCATCCCGACTCAACCACACAGGAGACGTGCCCAGCACTTCAAGGTAGGGAATCCATGAGGAAATAATTCTCCCACGCAGAACCTTGTAAGTCGTGGAATAACTATTTCGAAAATTTTAATTAAGCGTTAAAACAGTCCTCCAACTGTTTATAACACCTCAAAAATCCAAAATTTAGAGAGGAAAATAACTTCAACGGTCACGGTCCTATGTCGTAAAATCTCAGTTCTGTTTCATTTCGAAAGTTTCTCTTCTTCATGAGCCCACACGTGTGGGCTCTCCTTTGTTCATTGTATCGCTGGACTGAGGGGCCGAAAATCCTCCGAGAGGAAAACTCGCGACGTCATACGCTCCCCTTCTTCCCCTTTGTCTAGTGGGGGTTGCTGGACCCACCCCTTGAAGATAAATTTAAGTTTAAGGCAGTCCCATCGTGGCTGTTCTACGATAAAGCCTTCAGCTTCTCTCTTCAATTAGTTTTGCAGATAGTTATCTTTGAGTTTTTCAAGAGTTTTATAAGTTTATTTGTATCGCAAGTTAAAAATTGTCGAGTTCAGTTTTATCAAAATAAAAGTGTTAATGTGCTCCCAAAAGCACCTGTGTATTAGATTTATTTCAACTTAACCTCTTAATCCAATTATTCTACAATTGAACGTGTCAATTTCGACGGAGTCCTCATCAGAGGTATGGCGACTAACGGATCCAGGTTTGTAGTTTGGGGCTTAGTAATCAAAAGGCGCCACTGTCCTCCTAGTAGCATCTTCAGGACATAACAGGCAGTTGAACACATGCCGTCTAGGCTTCTTATCAATACTCTCTGTACTTCATGATTGAGACAGTGCTTGTTTTTACCGACTGTGATAATACTTACAAGTGCCGTTGGTGTTTTAAAGATGGCACTCTCATGTCGATTTTTAATTAGTTTCCTAAGTCCGATCCCTCGTGTGAGGAGTACAGCGATAATAGTACATTAGAGTACAAGGGCACAAATTTCGTTTTCGACGAATGTGTAGTTTACAGACCTTCGGCTCGGCCTGTAAACTACACATTCGTTGAAAACGAAATTTATTACCGAGTGCTCTATAATATTTTATGTCAAGTCCTGCAGAAGTCGAGTTTCGAGCAGGCTGCGCGAAGTGCACCGTGCGATAAACTCGACTTATTGCACGGCGCGACATAAAACAAAAACTAACGTTATTTGAATTTATCCTATCAAACATACACTATATATAGGGAAGGGTGGGGCAAAATGGAACTGTGGGGCAAAATGGAACGGCGGGGCAAAATGGAACGCGGGGCAAAATGAGACGGTACAAAAAATTCTTATCCCAAGAAATTTCTCCTCAAGAGATGAAATATTTGGCATAAGAAATTAGTTTTGTGATATTATGACGATTTTTCTCTCAGTGTATGACACCGGAACGAATGATTTGAGATAAAATGTGACATTTTCCTCTCCTTTAGTAGGCTAAATAGTTGAAAGGAAACTAAAATTTCATGAGCAGTTGTCTAAATATTTTCAAAACAGTGACTGATTTCGATACAGGGGAAAAATAATGAAAATTCATTGGAATTCGAAATTTTTGAAGAGCAGAAGGATGAGAATTCTTCGATTCATCTGAATTTTCAAACAAAACATTCGTAAACTTTAGTAAACTAAATCATATAATGCATTCTTCAATTTTCAATCAATTGAAAATTCAAAAATTCATTTACCTTAACTTTCCAGTTTTCTATTAATTTTCAAGAAAAGGGGAGAGTGGGGCAAAATGGAACGGTAGTGAATTTTGTTTTTCAAAAACTATAGGACCTTTTTTTAATATTCAATTTATTCATAGAAAAATAATTATATTCCAAAGCTCTTATTTATTTATCTATAATCGTCTATTACTCTATAATTGAATTTACAGACATATCAGATTTTTCTGCAGTTTTTTAACCTTGAATTATCTTTTTTACAATGAAGATAGCAAAATTTTTATAATGACCTTTTTTATAGCCCTTGAAATTCTCTACAAAAAGCTTCTTATCAAAATTCTCCTATCTCCCTTCGATTACAATATAGCGATAACTACAGAGTAGACTGTTGTCCCTGACTTACCCCCAAATCATCATTTTTGAGCTCACATATGGTGAAAAAAAAAGTTGTCTGAATTTCACTCTATATTCGTTTTTTGCACCGTTTCATTTTGCCCCGCGTTCCATTTTGCCCCGCCGTTCCATTTTGCCCCACCCTCCCCTACAGGTGGAAAATTTGTTGCTCGGGGTGGCGAAGACATTATGAATTCGTCACTTGAATCTGAAATTGAAATATCAGAAGGAAAAAAAAAGATTTGAATATTAATTTTTTTCTTCAACAAATATCGCCAAAACTAGTAGGTCTTTCAAAAAATTTCAAAAGACATTTTGTGTGGAGAAGTCTATCATCTTCGAAAAAAATTTGGTGACTTTTTATGATTATTTCCCTCATCGCCCTTCCGAAAAATAGAATTACGGTATTCGACGTCCCGTGGTCCAATCAAAAGAGAATTATATCGATAATTCCCTGTCGTTCGGTAATTTTCTCGGTGTCAAGGAGAATAACAAAAAATTATCGATTGTACTACGATGGCACCGAATACCACAATTCTATTTATCGAAATGGTGTTGAGGAAAATAATCCGCCGAATACCCCTCGAGCTTCAAAATGAATCGGAGTATTTCCCTCCCCTGCATACAAACGAATGCGTCAAGTTCCTCAGGACTTTTTTTTAACCTGAGAAATATGACATATACATTTGTTTTCAACGAAGTTATCGGGAAATACCCGATCATTTTGAAGCTCTCGGGGTATTATAACTGATAATACTACTAGTTTCTGAAATATTTACAGAGTGGCATATGAGAAATTTTATGGATAAACTTACCTACCAATCCACATTAATTGGTGGAAAAAAAAAATTCTGAAGAATAAGTAATTTTAAGAGAAAATGTCAATGAAACCTTTTTTTTTATTATAAAGTTCCTTACAAAAAGTCTTGATTCATATGTAATAAATAATTTAATGTTAGTTTGTCGATTGAGTTCACTTTAGTAGTGTCGAGATTGAGTTGTATCAATTTATTTTGATAATTTGCCACTGTAAAAACATAATCATGAACTAGGAAGAATGTAAGGGAAGAATAATTATGAGAATTTAGTATACGTTATAATAAATATATTTCGGAAATTAAAACGTTGAGAGAAAGACATCAATTGACTTTTTTGTAGGGAACTTTATAATAAAAAAATGGCTTTATGGACATTTTCGCTTAAAATTACTCATTCTTTAGAAAAATTTATTTTTTCCACCAATTAATACAAATTTTGGAGAAACTTTATTCAGAAAATTTCTCATATGCTACTCCGTAAATATCTCTGAAACTGATAGAATAATTATCATAAAAGGTTGTGACGAACTTGACATTAACAAATCCTTAACTTTTACTCACTTTAATCTACGGATAAACAAAGACGCCCTAATTGCCTTAGGCGCCAGTCTGTCTTAATTATTAGGAAAAACAGACAAAATACCCCAACAAATCCCCAAAATCTACCCAATTATACCCGTGCTCTTTATTACGAGGGGGAGGGGGGACGATGCCCCCTCTATGAATTCTGAGGTTCTCACCAAATGAAACGCAAAACAGTTAAATTAATGCTACAAAGAAATAAATATATTCAAGAAATTGTTGATATAAATAAAATACCAAATTAAACGAATTTGAATGATTCGATATAACGAAAATAAACCTAATTGTTTTAACTTAAGCGACTCCCAAATTATACAGAAAATCAACCAGAAATAATATGAAATAATAATCAATCTTTCTAATAAGCGCAAAAAAGGGAAAATTCCCCTTACTGAATTTGAGACTAAGGAAACCGAAATTTGAACTGAAATTATAGGCACTTAGCTCACTCAGCTCGTCCAGGTGGTCCAGGGTCTCGTTGGGTCGTCCAAGTGGCTCCCCTCTGTTAATTCATCTCTCACAATAGATACAACTGACTTAAAACTGCAAGTTCTATTCTCTCAAAATGTATCTATCAATTCTATTATTCTAAATCCTGTTATTTTAAATTCTATTACTCCCAACCAATAAGAATCTATTATCTGTTAACTATTACATGGGTCCATCCAGAGTAATGTCTCGGGGTGAACTGAGGTACCTCGCATTTCGACACGTAGGCCCTCAATTTCTCTAAATTCGTGAATTCAAATGGGCGGCGTTAATCGAGAGATTTTTCTCGGAGTCTCCTCTGCTTTCTCTCGATCCTCGGTCCCAGAAATCATCAAGTGTAGTTAGTTTCTTGTTTATTGGCTGCAAGTGCTATCCCTCTGATTTGTTTCGATGAAGGAGGGGAGTGTGAGCTCCCCCCGAGACTCAGGCTAATTTCTAATTCCAAAATATTCTAAAAATCGATACCCTGTAACATTGTAATCGTCACAAGGTCACCAATTTTTTTTCGAGGATTATAGACTTCTTCACACAAAATGTCTTTGAAATTTTTCGAAAAAAATTAATATTCAAATTCTTTTTTTTCTTCGGATATTTCAATTTCAAATTCAAGTGACGAATTCATAATTTCTTCGCCATCCCCGAGCAACAAATTTCTCACCTGTATAGATAGTGGATTATTTTTTGATAGAATTGTTAAGTATAAGAAGTACTTTTGCACTTGTATGTATGTGTGTCGAGTATCGTCCAGAGCGTGCTGCCACCTCGTCTCGGTGTAAGGGCTTGTTATAGCGGTGGTCTTGTCGTGGCAGTAGCTCACAAGCAGTCAGGAGGATGGTATAGTGTTGTATTGCGAACTTAAGGTGTTTAAATAAAGCTTTCACTTATATTAACAATAGCTCCATATAAATAATTCAATAAACCTAACAAGAATAAATTCAAATAGCGTTAAACTTTTTTTTTATCGCTATACTCCACACCCAAGGGATTGCACTTACGGAATTAATTAAAAATCGACATGAGTGCCATCGTTAAAACACTAACGGCACTTGTAAGTATCATCACAGTCGATAAAAACAAGCCCTGTCTCAATCAGGAAGTAGAGAGAGTATTGATGAAATGCCTAGACGGCATGTGCTCATAGGTTTTTCCAAAGAGGATAGACCTGAGTAGAGGCCCGGATCGGGGGGTCTGACTGACTCCAAAAATGTTAGTTGGTACCCCACGGGAAAGGCGGCGTCCCGGTCGAATTTTCGGTAAATGTGAGTCAGATGCGTGAGTAACTCGGCAGTTGCAGTCCCGCTGTGACAGGGACAGGTTCGGAGGGGAATTTTTGTCCTCCTTATACTCAATGTTTACTTTATGTTTTTCAGTTGATTTATCCGCCGACTAATTAATATTAAGGGATGAAATAAAGACTGTTCAATGGAGAATTAAATTCGCCATCCATCAACCCCCGTTTCATCCCTTAATCTCTGCAATAAAAAAATTAATATTGCGACGAAAGTCACGGCGCTATAAGAAAC